>NW_019942775.1:199502-217915 GCF_002910315.2 Salvelinus sp. IW2-2015 | reverse complement strand
CGTGGGACAGGGCTGTGTCATAGAGGCCTTCAGTGCTGGACAGGCGGCTGTGTTCAGAGCTTCAGTGCTGAGCAGGGGCTGTTGTTTAGAGCTTCGTGCTGGACAGGGCTGTGTTTAGGAGGCTTCAGTGCTGACAGGGGCTGTTTAGAGGCTTCAGTGCTGGATCGGGGCTGTGTTTAGAGGCTTCAGGTCTGGCAGGGGCTGTGTCAGAGTCTTCATGCAGGCTCTCATGGATGGATGGTGTTGGAGAAGAGCTCCTCTCTTCCATGAGGCGCACTGACAGGATTTTACTGGAAGAAAAAAACAATAACACAACACAGACAATACGCTAAGAATGAGTTAGTCACCAGCATGGATTAAAATCTCATTGATTTGTGTAATAATGTAATTGGTTTGTGTACAGAATGAGTCTCAACTGCAGCTTCATTAAATGTACCTGCAAACACCAGCTCGAGCATCAACAGTGAAGAGGCGGACTACAGATGCGCCTATCAACCTAAGAGTTGCAAAGAAAAAGCATATTCTCAGGGACGGCCAATAAAAATAAAAGATTGGGCAAAACAACACAAACTACTGCACAGCGGAATTCTGCTAGAAGGCAGCATCCGGAGTCCTCTTCACTGTTGACGTTGAGACTGGTGTTTTGCGGCTATATTTAATGAAAGCTGCCAGTGAGACTTGTGAGGTCTGTTTTCAAACAGATCACTGTAATGTACTTGATTCTCTTTTTCACGTGTGCACCGGGCCTCCCACTCCTCTTCTTATTCGGTAGCGCCAGTTTGCGTGTTCTGTGAAGGGAGAAGTACACAGCGTTGTGCGAGATCTTCAGTTTCTTGGCAATTTATCACATGGAATAGCCTTAATTCAGAAGAAAGTTATTTGTTTCTGGCCATTTTGAGCCTGTAATCGAACAAACAAATGCTGATGCTTCAGATACTCAACTAGTCTAAAGAAGGCCAGTTTTATGCTTATTTAATTAGAACAACAGTTTTCAGCTGTGCTAACATAACTGCAAAAGGGTTTCTAATGATCAATTAGCCTTTTAAAATGATCAACTTGGGTTAGCTAACACAACGTGCCATTGGAACACAGGAGTGATGGTTGCTGATAAATGGGCCTCTGTACGCCTATGTATTATTCCATAGAAAATCTGCTGTTTCCAGCTACAATAATAATTTACAACATTAACAATGTCTACACTATATTCTGATCAATTTGATGTTATTTTAATGGACAAAAAATGTGCTTTTCTTTCCAAAACAAGGACATTTCTAAGTGACCCCAAACTTTGAACGGTAGTGTATCCTGTAGTTTAATCTACCTCCTCCATATATATCCTGTAGTTTAACCTACCTCCTCATATATATCCTGTAGTAATCTACCTCCCATAATATCTTGTTTAACACCTCCTCCATATATATTCTGTAGTTTAACCTACCTCCTCCATATATATCCTGTAGTTTAACCTACCTCCTCCGTATATATCCTGTAGTTTAACCTACCTCCTCATATATATCCTGTAGTTAACCTACCTCCCTATATATATCCTGTAGTTTACCACCTCCTCCATATATATCCTGTAGTTTAATCTACCTCCTCCATATATATCCTGTAGTTTAACCTACCTCCTCATATATATCCTGTAGTTTAACCTACCTCCTCCATAATATCCGTAGTTTAACCTACCTCCTCCATATATATCCTGTAGTTTAATCTACCTCCTCCATATACAGTTGGAAGTCGGAAGTTTACACACACTTAGGTTGGAGTCATTAAAACGTGTTTTTCAACCACTAAAGCATAAACCATAACCATAAAAAAAGCCAGACTACGGTTTGCAACTGCACATGGGGACAAAGATCGTACTTTTTGGAGAAATATCTTCTGGTCTGATGAAACAAAAATATAACTGTTTGCCATAATGACCATCGTTATGTTTGGAGGAAAAAGGGGAGTTTGCAAGGCGAAGATCACCATCCCAACCGTGAAGCACGGGGGTGGCAGCATCATGGTGTGGGGTGCTTTGCTGCAGGAGGGCTGGTGCAATTCACAAAATAGATGGCATCATGAGGGAGGAAAAGGATGTGTATATAAATGATATATATTGAAGCAACATCAAGACATCAGTCAGGAAGTTAAAGCTTGAAGTGGCCATCACAAAGCCCTGACTTCAATCCGTAGAAAATTTGTGGGCAGAACTGAAAAGGTGTGCGAGCAAGAGGCCTAACCAACCTGACTCAGTTACACCAGCTCTGTCAGGAGGAATGGGCCAAAATTACCCAACTTATTGTGGAAGCTTGTGGAAGGCTACCGAAACGTTGACCCAAGTTAAACAATTTAAACGCAATGCTACCAAATACTTATTGAGTGTATGTAAACTTCTGACCCACTGGGAATGTGATGAAAGAAATAAAAGCTGATATAATAATTATTCTACTATTACTCTGACATTCACATTCTTAAAATAAAGTGGTGATCCAACTGACCTAAACAGGGAATCTTTACTGAGATTAAATGTCAGGAATTGTGAAAAACTGAGTTAAATTATTTGGCTAAGGTGTATGTAAACTTGACTTTAGCTTATATCCTTTGTAGTTTAAATAACTATTATGAATGTAGTAAATATCCCCAAATTCCACTATACTCAATTCAATCTATCCAACATGTCACCATCACCAAGCTTCTAAATCACATATTGTAGTTCGTGAGTGTTAATTCTCTGTGACCTTGATTGCATGGAGATAGTAAATTAACCTCAGCTAGGGTATGTGAGACGTAGCGTCCCACCTCCGCAAACAGCCAAGTGTGCAAACTGTCAGGACGCTAAATTCAAAAACACCAGAATCCCATAATTAAAATTCCTCAACTCACATGTATTTATACCCATTTAAATACACGTTGTTGTTAAAATTCAGCGACAGGTGATTTCAAAAGGCTTTAACAAGGGAAAGCAACACCAACGGATTATGTTAGGTCAGAGCCAAGTCAGCAGAAAACAGCCATTTTTCGCTTCAGCCAAGAGAGGAGTCACAAAAAGCCAGAAAGAGAGATAAAATTAATAACTAACCTTTGATGATCTTCATAGATGACACTCATTGGACTTCATGTCACACATACATGTATGTTTTTCGGTCTAAAGTTCATATTTATATCGCAAAAAATCTGAGTTTACCTTGGACGCGTTGATGGTTCGTAGTTTCAAAACAGTCCGGTGATTGTGCAGAGAGCCACATCAATTTAGACATGCAATCTCAAAAAAACATGAGCTAACGATACCAGCGTTATGCATCGGATTTTAATCCATCTCCTTAATGCAACCGTGTGTCAGATTTTTTTATAACTTCACGGAAAAAAAGCACACCATGGGCCAAAATATCTGAGTACGGCGCGCAGACGACAAATCACCAAACGACATATCCGCCATGTTGGACGTTCAACAGAGTCAGAAATAGCATTATAAATAATTCACTTACCTTTAGATGAATCTTTTCATCAGAATGCACTCCCAGGAATCCGTTCACAATAATGTTTGTTTTGTTCGATAATGTCCCAATAATTTATGTCCAAATACTCCTTTGTTATTCGATTGCGCAACACAAAACCAAACTACGACGCGCGGTGAAGTCCAGGCGGAAAGTAGACGAAAAGTCCAAAAGTTATATTGCAGTCGTAGAAACCATTGTCAAACGAGTTAATAGAATCAATCTTTAGGATTTTTAACATAAATCTTCTAATAGTTCCCTACCGTGAGATTCCTTTGTTGAGATGGCAATGGAACAGAGCTCGCTCATCACGTTGAACGCGCGAGGACTGAGCTCGTGGCTCCGGCAGACCTCTGACTCATTCCCCTCTCATTCCCCCTCCTTACGTAGAAGCATAAACAAGGTTCTAAAGATGTTGAACATCTAGTGGAAAGCCGTAGGAAGTGCACATTGACGCCCATAGACACTGTGATTCCGATAGGCAAGAGGTTGAAAAACTACAAACTTCAGATTCCCACTCCTGGTTGGATTTTTTCTCAGGTTTTTGCCCGCAATGAGTGCATCAAAGCTGGGACCGACGAGACTGAAAAACAGCTTTATATCACAAGGCTATCAGACTGTTAAACAGCATCACTACAATTGAGTGGCTGCTGCCAACATATAGACTCAACTCCAGCTCACTTAAGAATGGAAATGTGATCAAAATGTATCACTAGCCACTTTAAACAATGCCACTTATATATAATGTTTACATACCTACTTTATCTCGCATATGTAATACACTTGTACCTATACTCTACTGATCTTGCTATCTTGTAAATTACAGTGGAGCGAACAAGTATTTGTCACTGCCAATTTGCAGGTTTTCCTACTTACAAAGCATGGTAGTAGGTCTGCTTTTTATATAGTACACTTCAACTGGGAGAGTGATACTAAACAAAAATCCAGAAAATCACATTGTATGATTTTTAAGTAATTAATTGCATTTTATTGCATACATAGTATTTGTTACATCAGAACAGCAGAATTAATATTGGACAGAACCTTTGTTTGCAATTACAGAGATCATCGTTTCCGTGTATTCTTTGACAGGTTTGCACACACTGCAGGCAGGGATTTGGCCCAACTCCTCCATCAGACTTCTCCGATCCTTCTAGGTTTCTGGGGCTGTCGCGCGGCATACGGACTTTCAGCTCCCTCCAAAGATTTTCTTTGGGTCAGGTTGGAGACTGCTAGGCCACTCTCGGACCTTAGGATGCTTCTTACGGAGCCACTCCTTAGTTTGCCCGGCTGTGTGTTTCGGGTCTTGTCATGCTGGAAGACCAGCCACGGACCCATCTTCCATGCTCTTACTGAGCGACAGGGTTGTTGGCCAAGATCTCGCATACATGGCCCCATCCATTCTCCCCTAATACGTGCAGTCGTCCTGTCCCCTTTGCAAAACATCCCAAACGAAGATGTTCCACTCCATGCTTCACGGTTGGATGGTTTCTTGGGGTTGTACTCATCCTTCTCTTCTCCAAACACCAGTGAGTTTAGACCAAAAAAGCTCTATTTGTCTCATCCAGACCACGATGAATCTCGCCATTCTCCTCTGGCATCATCCGATGGTCATTGGCAAACTTCAGACGGGCCTGGACATGCGCTGCTTGAGCAGGGGACTTGCGTGCGCTGCAGGATTGTAATCCTGAGGCTGTAGTGTGTTACTAATGGTTTTCCTTTGAACTGTGGTCCGCAGCTCTCTTCAGGTCATTGACCAGTCTTCTGCCGTTGTAGTTTCTGGCTGATCCCTCACCTTCCTCATGAACCATTGATGCCACGAGGTGAGATCTTGCATGGAGCCCCAGGACCGAGGGTGATGACGTCACACTTGAACTCTTCCATTTCCTAATAATTGCGACCAACAGTTGTTCCTTTTTCACCAAGACTGCTTGCCTATGTTCTGTAGCCCATCCCAGCCTTGTGCAGGCTAAATTTTATCTCTGATGTCTTACAGCTCTCTGAGTCTTGGCCATCTGTGGAGAGGTTGGAGGACGTTTTGTTGAGTGTGGGGACAGTTGTCTTTTAACAGGTAACGAGTTCAACAGGTGCATTAATACGGTAATGAGTGGAGAACAGATGGCTTCTTAAAGAAAACTTAACAGGTCTGTGAAGCGGAATTCTTATGGTTGTAGCGTGATCATAATACTTATGTCATGCAATAAAATGCAAATTAATTACTTAACAAATCATACATGTGATTTTTTCTGGTTTTTGTTTTAGATTCCGTCTTCACAGTGAAGTGTACTATGATATAGATTACAGGACCTTACATGTGTGTAAGTAGGAAAACCTGCAAATGCGAGTGGTATCAAGATACTTGTTCTCCACTGTATGTATCACTAGCCACTTTAAACTATGCACTTTTTAATGTTTACATACCCTACATTACTCATCTCATATGTATATACTGTACTCATACCATCTACTGCATCTTGCCTATGCCTTCGGCCATCACTCATTCATATATCTTTATGTACATATTCTTATCTCTTTACACTTGTGTGTATAAGGTAGTGTTGTGAATTGTTAGGTTAGATTACTCGTTGTATTACTGCATTGTCGGAACTAGAAGCACAAACATTTCGCTACACTCGCATTAACACTGCTAACCATGTGTATGTGACAAAATAACAATTTGATTGATTTTAATCGAATTCAGTGTAGGCAGGGGCTGCTGTCCTCTGTGGGGCACTCTAGGTGTCTTTGAGGCATCTGTAGACCTCCATTACAAACAGTGTGTTTTAATCAGGTATTTGTGATATGTAATTTTTAGTTATAGTTTTATCTACATGATCCAACTAATACTGTTATCATCAAAAAAGGGAATTCACTGAGTACTATGTCTCCTCCCTTCCTCTGAGGAGGAGCTGCCCACGGTGTGTGATGGTGTTATGTAGGTGTGTGAATGTGTGTGTCTATCCACACCTTGAGAGTGAGAGGTACTGTATAGGTTGTGTCTGAGGCAGTAAAGCACCTTTAACATACTTGTCTTTCTCTTAGCACGAGTGACAGATCAATGGATAAATCTAAAGGAAGCATCAGGACACACACACATGCACTAGAACACAACACACACACATAGCACATACACTAGAACACACACACACACACACACACAGAATACACACGCACACACACACACACACACACACACACACACACACACACACACCCACACACACCACACACACACCACACACACACACACACACACACACACACAACACACACCTAGAACACACAACAAACACACATTACACATACACACTAGAACACACACACACACAGACATAGAACACCACCAACACACACTAACACCACCACACACTAGAACAGCCCACACAACACTAGAACCACACACACACACTAGAACACACACACACACTAGACACACAACACACCTAGAACACACAAACACAACACACCTTGAACCACATACACACTAGAAACACACACACACACACTAGAACACACACTAACAAACTAGATCACACATATACACTATGAGAGCGGGTTCTTCACTCAAAGTGGAAACAGAGGAGGGTTGTACCTGAAGACTGTGCGGCAGCAGTGGTAATATAGTAATTAATGTAACGTGTGATGTGTGTGTGTTTACCAGAGGAGCTGGTGAGGAGCTACAGGAGGAAGGGATCATTGTAGATGGCTGGAATGGAATCAAGGAAAGAGTCAAACACTTTCAAACATATGAAACCATTTATCCATTCCAGCCATTACAATGATCCCTTCCTCCTGTAGCTCCTCCCTACCAGCCTCCTCTTGGGAAACACACACACATCACACTTCAGTAATACTCATATTACACACTTGCTTGCCGCAACAGTCTTCAAAAGACACCCCCTCTGTTTCACTTGAGTGAGTAACCCGCTCTCATAGTGTATATTGTGATCTAGTTTGTTAGTGTTTTCTAGTGTGTGTGGTGTGTGTTCTAGTGTGTATGTGGTTCAAGTTGTGTTTGTTTGTGTTTTAGTGGTGTTGTGTTTAAGTGTTGTGTTTACTAGTGTGTGTGTTCTTTGGTGTGTCGTGTGTGCTAGTCGTGTGTGTGTGCGTGTTCTAGTTGTGTGTGTGTGTGTGTTCTAGTGTTCGTGATGTGGTGTGTGCTGTGTGTAGGTGTGTGTTCAGTGTGTTTGTTTGTGTGTGTTCTATGTGTGTGTGTTTGCTAGGAAAGATGATTGGCTAGTACGTGTGTGTGTGTGTGTGTCGTGGTGTGTGTGCTGTGTGTGTTGGTGTGTGTGTGTGTGTGTGGTGTGAGGTGTGCTGGTGTGTGCGTGTTCGTGGGTGTGGGCGTGCGTGTTAGGATGTGCGTCGACAAATCTATTCAGGTTGTGTGTGTGTGTCTGTGTTCTGCCTAGTTGGGGTGTTCAGTGTGTGTGGTGTCCTGAGTTTCCTTTAGACTTTAATCATTGATCTGTCACTCTGTGCAAGACAGAGACAGTATGCTTACAAAGTGCTTTACTGCCCTCAGACACCAACTTACCAGACCTCAACTCTCCAAGGTGTGGATAGACACACGACTTCACACACACTACATAAGACACACCACACATCGTGGCAGCTCCTCCTCAGAGGAAGCGAGGAGCACATAGTATCAGTCGAATTCCTTTTTTGCAATGAACAGTTAGTCTATCATTGTAGATTAAAACTTATACTAAACATAGTTCACATATCACAACCATACCTGATTAAAACACACTCGTTTTGTACATGAAGGCCTCTACGGCCTCACAGCCCACTCTAGGTAGCACACCAGAGGACAGCTCCCCTGGCTCCACTGCAATCTCAATCAAATCAACATCCAAATTGATTGGTCACAACACAGGTTAGAGTTGTAAATGCGAGTGTAGCGACAATGTTGTGGCTTCTAGTTCCGACCATGCATCATATCTAACAAGTAAATCTAACTAAAACTTTCACAACAACTACCTTCATATACACACAATGTCAAAGGAAATACATAAGAATATGTACCTAAAAATATATGAATGAGTTGATGGCCGAACAGCATAGGCAAGATGCAGTAGATGCGTATAGAATACAGTATATAATATGAGATGAGCTAATGTAGGGATGCTATGTAAAATATTTATAAGTGGCACTTGTGTCAACGTGGCTAGTGATTACCATACAGTGGGGAGGACACCAAGTATTTGATACCACTGCCCAATTTTGCAGGTTTTCCTACTTACAGAGCATGTAGAGGTCTGTACATTCTTAGTCATAGTACCCTTCAACTGTAGGCAGACGGAATCTTAAAAAACAATCCAGAACAACACATTGTATGATCTTTTAGTAATTAATTTGCACTTTTATTGCACTACAATAATATTTCGCATCACTACCAACCAGTAAACTTCGGCTCTCAAGACCTGTGCTAGTTTCTTCCCTTTAACGAAGCCCTTCCTGTTCTTCCATCATTACCTGTATGTAACCGCACCTGCTTTGAACTCCTTACCTTAGTAAGAGACACCTGTCCACAACTCATCAAAAACAGACTCCAACCTCTCCACAATGCCCAACAAGAGCTGTGTAAGGACATCAGAGATAAATTGAGTACCTGCCAACGGCTGGGATGGCTACAGGACCATAGCAAGACGCTTGTAAAAGGCAACAACGTTTGGCGCACTTATTCAAACAATGGAAGAATTCAAGATGACGGGTCAATCACCCTCCGGTCTGGGGCGTCCATGCAAGATTCTCACCTACGTGGGATCCAATGCTTCATGGAAGTGACGGATCACGCAGACAATAACAGGCACAGGCTGCGCTAATACTAAGAGAGCTGGCGACCACAGTCTCAAAGAAACCCATTAGTACACACTCGCCGTCATGGATGTTAAAATCCTGCAGCCGACGCAAGGTCCCCTGCTGACAGCCCAGCGCATGTCCAGCGCCGTCTTGAAGTCTTGCCAATGACCATCTCGGATGAATCCCAGAGGGAATGCGGAAGGTCAATGTGGTCTGATCGAGAACAATAGAGTCTTTTTGTCTAAACTCCACTCGCCTGTTTGAGGAAGAACGAAGGATGATACATCCCAAGAACACCCATCCACCGTGAAGCAGGAGTGGAAACAGTCTCTCTTGGATGCTTTTCCTGCAAGAGGGACAGGGACACCTGCACCGTATTGGAGGCGAGGATGGATGGCGGCATGGTATCGCAGAGATATGGCCAACAACCTCCTTCCCTCAGATCAAGAGCATTGAACGCATGGTCGTGTGGTTCTTCCAGCATGACAACGACCGAAACAACAGCCAGGGCAACTACAGGAGTGGCTCCGTAAGACAAGGACATCTTCAAAGGTCTGAGAGTGGCTAGCCAGTCTCCAGCACTGAACCCAAAGAAATCTTTGGAGGGAGCTAAGTCCGTACTGTGCCAGCGACAGCCCGAAAACCTATGCAAGGATCCGGAGAAGGTTGTATGAGGAGTGGGCAAATCCCTGCTGCAGTGTGTCAACACCTTGGTCAAGAACTTACAGGAAACGTATCGACTACTGATAATTGCAAAAAAAGGTTTCTGTACCAACATATAAGTTCTGCTCTTTTGATGTAATCGAATACTCTATCTCAGTGCAAGTAAAAATGCCAAATTACATTACTTAAAGATCCACTAAATGTTGATTTTCCTGGATTTATGTTCTTAGACTTCCATCTCTCACAGTTGAAGGTACCTAGACTAAAAATGAACAGAAGACCTCTACATGCCTTCTGGTAAGTAGGAAAACTGCAAAATTCGGTCAGCTGTATCAAACTACTTGCTCTCCCCACTGCTAACATTATATCATGATAGCAAGAATGCAGTAGATCGGTACTAGAGTACACGTGTAGACATATGCGCATGAGTCAATGTAGCGCTGTAAACCATTCATAAACAATTGGCATTGTTAAATGCTACGTGATACATTTTTGTCAATTTCCATTATTAAAGGACGCTGGAGTTCGAGTCAGTATGTCTGCAGACAGCCACTCATCGTTCAGTGATGGCTTTACACAGTCCTCGATAGCCTCCTGTGATACTAAGCTGTTTCTCAGTCTCTCGGTACCCAGCTTTGATGCCACTCATACTGCGGCCAAAAACCTGCAGAAACAAATCCAACCAGCGAAGTGGGAAATCTGAAGCTTTCTGTAGTTTTTCACTCTTGCCTATCGAATACACAGCTTCTATCGGCAGATTGCCTTTCCTACGGCTCTCCCACCTACGATGTCACAGTTCTTTAGAAGAACCTTGGTGAGCTGCTCTCTTCACTGCTAAGGAGGGCGGACATGAGACGGGGAATGAGTCACGAGGTCTGCCAGAGACGCCCACTATCGTCTAGTTCGTCGCGCGTTCACGTAGCCGAGAGCGGAGCTTCTGTGTCCATTGCAATTCTACAGACAAAAGGACATTCTCGGTCTGGAACATTATTGAAACTTTATGTTAAAAACATCCTAAGATTGATTCCTATCCACCTTCGGCTCTGACATTTTCTACGACGTAATAACACTTTCTTGGACTTTTGTCCCCTACCTTCCGCTCGGACTTGCAACGCGCGTCGTAGTTTCGTTTGGTGAGAAACGCCAATAACAAGAGTATTTGGACATAAATTATGAGACATTCATCGAACACAAAACAAAACAGTTATGCATCTGAACTGGGTACCCGGGAGCTGCATTCTGCATGAAGCATCATCAAAGGTAAGTGATATATAATGCTAATTTCCGACTTTGTTGCCCTCCCCAACATGGCGGATATCTGCTTTGCCTTGCATTTGTCGTCCTGAGCCGACCGTACTCAGATGATGCATGTGTGCTTTTTCCGTGACAGCTTAACAAAAATCCGACACAGCGGTGCATGAAGGAGAAGTGATCTAACATCCACTGCACAGTCAGGTTTTGTTTTTTATAGTGATGTCGCCAAACTGGTGTATCTTTATCAATGGTATATTATGAGTTTGCTGTAAATTGATGTGGCTCTCTGCTAAAATCCACCGGAATGTTTGAAACTACGGAACATAACCTGCCAAGCAAACTCATTTTTTGATATAAGATGAAACTTTACCAACAACACTTACATTGTTAATTGTGTACATGAAAAGCTCCAAAGTCATCTGATGAAGATCATCAAATTATGATTAATTTTATTTCTTTCTGCTTTTTTGTGACTCCTCTCTTTAGCTGGAAAATGGCTGTTTTTTCTGTGACTTGGCGCTGACCGTAACAAATCGCTGTGGTTGCTTTCAAACTGTAAAGCCTTTTATTGAAATCACACTGTCGCTGGATACAACAAGTGTATCTTAAAATGGTGTAAAAACATGTATGTTTGAGGAATTTTAATTATGGATTTCTGTTGTTTTAATTTAGCGTCCTGGCAGTTTACTGGTGTTACGAGTGGGCCTGCTACCGTCTCACATACCCTGAGGAGGTTAATTTACAATTCTCCATGCAATCAAAGTTCAGAGAATTACCTAGAACTAGCACATAGTGATTTAAAGTTGGATGAATTGGTACATTGTTGATAGTTGAATTATTGAGAATATGAATTTGTGGGGATATTATACATTCAAATTGTTGAATTTTAAACACAGGATATACATGGTTAAAAGTCGGAATAGTTTACATACTTAGCAAATAATTTAAACTCAGTTTTTCATCAACTTCCTGACATTTTAATCTATAAAGATTCCCGTTAGGTCAGAGTTAGAGTCCCACTTTATTTTAAGAATGTGAAATGTCAGTAAATGTCAGATATAATTATTTATATTAGCTTATTCTTTCATCACATCCCATGTGGGGTCTTCAAAGTTTAAATACACCAGATTAGTATTATGTAGCCATTGCGTTTAAATTGTTTAACTTGGGTCAACTTTCGGTAGCCTTCCAACACTTCCCACAATAAGTTTGGTAAATTTTGGCCCATTCCTCCTGAACAGATGGTGAAACTGAGCAGGTTGATAGGCCTCCCTTCTCGCACACACTTTTTCAGTCTGCCCACAAATTTTCTACGGATTAAGTCAGCTTGTATGGCCACTTCAAGCTATAACTGCCTGACTGATGTCATTTGATGTTGCTTCAATATATCATCATTTATATACACATCTTTTCCTCCCTCAGGATGCCAATCTATTTTGTGAATCTTGCACCAGCCCTCCTCAGCAAAAGCACCCCCACACCATGATGCATGCCACCCCGTGCTTTCACGTTTTGGATTGACTTCTCGCCTTGCAAACCTCCCCTTTTGTTCCTCAAACATAACGATGTCATTATGCCGA
The DNA here is from genome assembly GCF_002910315.2 of Salvelinus sp. IW2-2015. Lineage (NCBI taxonomy): Eukaryota > Metazoa > Chordata > Actinopteri > Salmoniformes > Salmonidae > Salvelinus > Salvelinus sp. IW2-2015. Next base: position 205,131 of record NW_019942775.1, on the reverse strand, counting down.
AACATTATATTTTTGTTTCAGTCAGATCCAGAAGATAGTTCTCCAAAAAGGACGATCTTTGTCCCCATGTGCAGTTTGTCAAACCGTTCTAGGCTTTTTTTATGGTTCATGGTTTATTGCTTTACGTGGTTGAAAAACACGTTTAATGACTCCAACCTGTGATGTGTAAACTCCGCTCCAACTGTATATGGGGAGGTAGATTAACGACAGATATATATGGGGAGGAGGTTAAACTACAGGATATATATGGAGGAGGTAGGTTTAAACTACAGGGATAATTATGGAGGAGGGTAGGTTAAAACTACAGGATAATATGGAGGAGGTAGATTAAACTACAGATATATATGGAGAGTAGCGTTAAACTACAGATAGATATGAGGAGTAGTTAAACTACAGGAGTATATATGGAGGAGGTAGTTTAAACTACAGGATATAACGGAGGAGGTAGGTTAAAACTAGGATATATATGGAGGAGAGTAGGTAAACTACAGAATATTATGGAGGTGGAGTTAAACTACAGGATATATATGGAGGAGGTAGGTTAAACTACAGGATATATATGGAGGAGGTAGATTAAACTACAGGATACACTACCGTTCAAAAGTTTGGGGTCACTTAGAAATGTCCTTGTTTTTGAAAGAAAAGCACATTTTTTGTCCATTAAAATAACATCAAATTGATCAGAAATATAGTGTAGACATTGTTAATGTTGTAAATTATTATTGTAGCTGGAAACAGCAGATTTTCTATGGAATATATACATAGGCGTACAGAGGCCCATTTATCAGCAACCATCACTCCTGTGTTCCAATGGCACGTTGTGTTAGCTAACCCAAGTTGATCATTTTAAAAGGCTAATTGATCATTAGAAACCCTTTTGCAGTTATGTTAGCACAGCTGAAAACTGTTGTTCTAATTAAATAAGCAATAAAACTGGCCTTCTTTAGACTAGTTGAGTATCTGAAGCATCAGCATTTGTTTGTTCGATTACAGGCTCAAAATGGCCAGAAACAAATAACTTTCTTCTGAAATTAAGGCTATTCCATGTGATAAATTGCCAAGAAACTGAAGATCTCGCACAACGCTGTGTACTTCTCCCTTCACAGAACAACGCAAACTGGCGCTAACCAGAATAGAAAGAGGAGTGGGAGGCCCCGGTGCACAACTGAAAAAGAGAACAAGTACATTACAGTGTCTAGTTTTAGAAACAGACACCTCACAAGTCCTCAACTGGCAGCTTCATTAAATAGTACCCGCAAAACACCAGTCTCAACGTCAACAGTGAAGAGGTGACTCCGGGATGCTGGCCTTCTAGGCAGAGTTCCTCTGTGCAGTGTTTGTGTTGTTTTGCCCATCTTTTATTTTTATTGGCCAGTCTGAGATATGGCTTTTTCTTTGCAACTCTGCTTAGAAGGCCAGCATCCTGGAGTCGCCTCTTCACTGTTGATGCTGAGACTGGTGTTTTGCAGGTACTATTTAATGAAGCTGCCAGTTGAGGACTCATTACTGTACACAAACCAAATCACATTATTACACATCAATGAGATTTTAATCCATGCTTGGACTAACTCATTCTTAGCGCTATTGTCTGTGTTGTGTTATTGTTTTTTGTCTTCCCAGTCAAATCCTGTCATGCCCTCAATGGAAGAGAGGAGCTCTTCTCCAACACCATCCATCCATGATGAGCCTGCATTGAAGACTCTGAACACAGCCCCTGTCCAGCACTGAAGCCTCTAAACACAGCCCCTGTCCAGCACTGAAGCCTCTAAACACAGCCCCTGTCCAGCACTGAAGTTGTACATACAGCACTTGAGATTGCCTGCAATTACACAGCTTAGTCCGATGATGCTGTGACCACCAGCCAGACCATGACGGACGCTTCCCTCCAAATCGATCCGCGTCAGAGTAGGCCTCGTATAACGCTCATTCCTTCGTCGATAAAACGCGAATCCCATCACTCAAAATCCTCGCGCCTGGTCGGTATACTAAGACTCTCAAGCTTCGTGAAAGAGTGAATAGCAGGCAATGTCATCTTGCTAGTCCAGTTGTTTTGGTTGTACCAGCGACGTGTTGACGGTGCTTCATGTGGCGCCAGATAAGAGCGAAATATATATATCTGATAATTTGATAGGATGCCTTTTGGTGCCAGGATGGGATCAAATTGTTGCCAATGTAGAGACTCCGATAGACAATGCTTCGAGCAATCCCACGCTGTCTTGATTCAGCCTAGTTTGTCTAGCACAGGAACAGCTCTGGCCCTGGATGGAGGGAATTACTGGCGGATACGCGCTAGACATGAGAGTAGTGAGTGGGACGCGGCGGCAGCGTGTTGGCTACTATAGTGAAAAGGGAGCCTGTACCTGTCCCGCAGGTGTGATGTTCAGATGATAAACAGTGAATTCCTTGTAGCTCGGCTGTAGTTGTTGAAACAATAGGGATCACTCGCACTGCGAGGATAGCTGATAGAGAGATCTAGCATTAAATACGTGACGTCTGTCTCTCCGCTGAAAAGCTACCGCGATAGTTATATGTCTAACAGTATACGGAGATTTGGAAGTAGGTATTGTCCCTGGCAACGGGGATGGCTTCGGCATTTGTCCACTCGTCAGCATGGCCAGTAAGTAGGCACGTTCCTCTGTGCACAGAGCGATAGGTCTCAGGTGATGTTCTCTGGCGATTTTATTTGCGTCGCTATTTTCATTGAGTAGATAGTGTTATATATGGCAGTCTGTAGTGATCTATTAGGGTTTTTTTATCTTATACTTGCGTAGATCTTGCTTATAATGGAACGCCTAGTCATCCGGAGTAGCGCATGTTTTCGATTTGTTGATTTAGCTATCGCTGGGACGCAACAGGGCGGTGTGTTCATTTGATTAGGTACTAATGTGTGATGAGTTGCGTACACCACATTGAGCGGACTGGGAATAACTACAGTGTAACCTTCTAAAAACCAAATCTAGCAAATTAGTATATACCATGTGAAGTTATTTTAATGTGGAGTTATTTAATTTTGAATCTCTCACTTGTTGCATATGAGATGACACCTACAGAGTGTCTCTTCGCGACAATAGGAGAGTTTTCGTTTGTTTTGTGGCTGTAGTATTTTATTGGTTTTCATAGTATTTACTGCACCATGAATCTAAATCTACACGTCATTGCCTACCTTCGAGATGTGATAGAGTAGCTGAGTCTACTTCTCCGCTCACATGCTCACTATACTCATAGGTATACCATTTGATTGGGAGATGTCATCGTACTTGCTATTGCATCTGATAATCGATCTCACTTGTAAATCGACTGCTACTAGTCTAACATAGGAAGTGGGCGATTTACATAAATACATGCTTACTAATCTACGAAGCCGCTGCAGTATTGACTTAATCTCTGACGCACGATGTCCTAGTATCCGTGGCAGCATCTAAGGGAAATACAGCAGACCTCTCTTATAAACATCGAGACACACTAGTCAGTCCAGAGTCTAACAACAAAAGCTCAGAAGACTCTGACCACAGCTCTACTTGATCTAAGAACTTTTGGAATAATATGCAACTTCTATAACTAACTTAAGTCCTCTATGTCCTAGATCAACACTTTGAATAGTGATATTACTGCTCTGGTTAAATAAACTCGATCAGGGCTCAAGCCGATCCTTACATCTGTAACGCCTTCTCAAAAGATCAATGTGGTGAGTTCGCAGCGCGGCATCCTGCTACTCACGTCACTTGGACAATGCATATCTACATATACACCGCACAATCGTCATTGTACAGCAGCAATGCGAAGACACATCACAGACCATGGACAAACGTCCTGTTACCAGCCCTCCACTGGGCATGGCTCTAAACACAGCCGCTGTTTCTGAGACACTCGTAATGGCGCATATATATGCACTAGTTCAGATATCACAAGTGAAATACAGAAAGCTCTCAAACACAGCTCTTTGCTAAGATTCAACTGAATGGCAAATACCATAGAGAAACTACACACACCCTGCTAGCCAAGGGCACTGATACGTCGCTCGGGTCTAATGACAGCTAGATCAGACATAGGAACTGAGGGGAACTATGTTCTAAACCTCAATGCCTCTGTCCATGTTAGCTTGATAATGTCCAGTTCTCGAACAGAACACGTACGCTGTCTCCAAGTTACTGACATAGTAAGACGCTCATCAATGTATACACAGCCGCTGATCTAGATTAGAGCAAAGCTGCAATGACGATAACATTACACCTCTCTGCGTCGTCGAAGTCAAAAACGAGTAATTTGTGCAAAATTAATATCTCATAATTCACAAGACATTCTGTTTCCTACAACTAATTCCATTAGAATTACGAGCTCATAGCTCAAAATCATCAGGCCCATTAGCTAGGAAGGTGTGATCTTGTGAATGGTTCTCTATAAGTGTACACGCTGGTAAGAATACTCGACACGCTCTGCTTCTAAACAAGCCCTGTCCCAGCACTGAAGCCTCTAAACACAGCCCTGTCCAGCACTGAGCCTCTAAACACAGCCCCTGTCCAGCACTGAAGCCTCTAAACACAGCCCCTGTCCAGCACTGAAGCCTCTAAACAGCCCTGTCAGCACTGAAGCCTCTAAACACAGCCACTGTCCAGCACTGACATGCCCTATGTTCATAATAACACAGCCCATGTGCCAACACTGAAGCCCTAAACACAGCCCTGTCCAACACTGACGTCAAGTGTCTGAACAACTACATGCCTTCATACCCTCTCAGTCAATCATTGCTGTGATGCCTTCCAACAATCGTGTAAGAGCCTTCTCATTCCCATTCCCCATAATATTTTACTATATATCTCTTTATTAAATGTTTTAGGTTAAATAATTTGTCTTTGACGATTTTTTAAACAAGCGTTGTCATCTCCGTGCAGTCTGACCTATACGGTAAGATCTCCCATCTTTCCAAGTTGTCATCTCCGGCAGTCTGCACCTATACGGTAGATCTCCCATCTTCCAAGTTGTCATCTCCGTGCAGTCTGCACCTATACGGTAGATCTCCCATCTTTCCAAGTTGTCATCTCCGTGCAGTCTGCACCTATACGGTAGATCTCCCATCTTCAAGTTGTCATCTCCGTGCAGTCTGCACCTATACGGTGGATCCTCCATCTTTCCAAGTTTTAAAGTCACCAGCCTCCACTGTCACACACACATACAGTTTTCTATCACACACATGCATACACATGCGTACATGTATTATTTTGTGTGTTGTGGGTGTATGTGTTGTCCTGTCTCTCTGTCTTCCTAATGGGAAAATATAAATTAAATCATAACAAATCCAACTCTGAAGTTGGATAGTATTTAACATTGGGCATCAGTCCACTGCACCTGGGCAGGCTTCTCTTGCTAAACGGTAGTCGAGGTGTGGGGTTTGTTGGTGTGTGTGTGTGTGTGTGTGTGTGTGTGTGTGTTGTGGTGTGTGGTGTGTGTGTGTGTGTGGTGTGTGTGTGTGTGTTGTGTGTGTTGTGTGTGGTAAGTGTTTGTTGTGTGTGTGTGTGTGTGTGTGTGTGGTGTGTGTGTGTGTGTGTATGTGTGTGTGTGTGTGTTGTGTGTTGTGTGTTGTGTGTGTGTGGTTGTGGTGTGTGTGGTTGTGTATGCCAAATTTGTGGCTAGT
>NW_019942775.1:197085-199477 GCF_002910315.2 Salvelinus sp. IW2-2015 | reverse complement strand
CCTCTGAAACACAGCCCCTGTCAGCACTGAAGCCTCTAAACACAGCCCTGTCCCGCACTGATTGTGCTAGTTTATCCCAGGCTTTCTTTTCCCTAGACAGATCCAAGATGAAGCCCTGGATGAACGTGTGTAGGTGGAAGCATTGTAATGTATAGGTGTACAGTCTACATATGTTTCAAGACAGTGTGTGCTTGTCTGTGTGTGTTTGTGTGTGTGTGTGCTTGCGTGCGTGTGTGTATGCATACCTGTGTTTGCGTTGTGCATGTGTTCGTGCATACCTGTTTGTGTGTCCGTGTGTGTGCCTGCGTGCTTGTGTGCGTCCACAAAGTACACTATTGAATCAACATTTTCATCTTAGCCGCACACCACTAGTATACAAAAGTGAGATTATTTTCCATTGCTCTATATTAACACATAAATCATGGTTAATGGTGTTTTTTGTCAGTAATTAGTTGCTAGACAAAGTCCCAACATTTCAGAAGGATAAAAAAAGGGTTTAAAAAGTATGACTCTTTGACCCCTTAGGGTCAAGTATGCGGGTAAAAATGGGTTAAAATATTCACTATATCATGGTAGACATTCAGGGATATTTTGTTTTTCTTGAACAGATGACCAGTGTGCAGGAAAAACTCTGCCCTTAAAGGTTGTGACTGGGGCTTGGAGTTTTCCGGGTCAGGTTAAATTGTTACGGAAAAACTCTGGGTAATAGAAATGATGTCAGTGTTGAAGGCTATTTTTTGTTTTGCTTATTATGACTCTTGTCAGGGTAATAAGGTCTATGACTCCAGGTAGGCAAATGAGGCAATGCATTATGACATCACTTGCCACTGATAAGCCCATTTGATTGGTTAATGTGTAACCAACAGGAGGAAACAGAAAAGGATATCAAATGGAGTTTTATTGATATGTGGCACAGGTTCCCTATATCATGTAAATGTTTTGTGGCACAATGTCATGGCATAGTAGCCTGTATATTACATTTTAAAATAGGCTTCAATGAGAGTTCAGCCATACCATTTAGCTAGCATAAGCATACTTATATATAGAAAAATATAAACGCAACATGCAACAATTTCAAAGATTTTACTGAGTTACAGTTCATAGAAGGAAATGAGTCAATTGAAATAAATGCATTAGGCCCTAATCTATGGATTTCACATGACTGGGAATACAGATATGCATATGTTTGTCACAAATGGGCCTCACAATGGGCCTCACAGTGGGCCTCAGGACCTCGTTACGGTATTTCTGTGCATTCAAATTGCCATCAATAAAATGCAATTGTGTTCATTGTCCATAGCTTATGCCTGCACATACCATAACCCCACCGCCACCATGGGGCACTCTGTTCACGACGTTGACATCAGCAAACAGCTCGCTCACACAACGCCATACATGTGGTCTGCAGATGTGAGGCCGTTTGGACGTACTGCCAAATTCTCTAAAATGACGTTGGATGCAGCTTATGGTAGAGAAATGAACATTCAATTATCTGACAACATCTCTGGTGGACATTCCTGCAGTCAGCATACCAATTGCATGCTCCCTCAAAACAAATTTGTGCAAATATTTTATTTCAGCTCATGAAACATGGGACCAACACTTTAGATGTTGCGTTTATACTTGTTTTCAGTGTACATGGCCAATTGCACACTAGGGTAATTCAATAGCAGAAAGTCCTTTGGTGAAAACTGTGTAGTTACATAAAGAAAAAGGCTATGTGCATGTATTCAAATTGAATATGTTTGGCATAGCAACGAACAAACAGCACTGAGGAGCTAGCTAGCCTAAAGCACCAACAGGTCTGGAGCCATGCTAAAAGTCCAGTGCTAGCTAGTTAGCCCACATACATACAGTATCTCATTGGTATGTGGACTGAGTAGATAGCACTGACTACACCCTTACAGCCAGGAAAGATCTAAAGAGCTAGAGGCTTTTTCGAGGTTTCATCCGATTGCAACAGACAAAAGGTTAATGTACCTGATCATGTTTAACGAGGGGGCCATCATCAATCGCGTGTGCCTGACGTAGTGACATTTCACCAGGGCCAGCGCGGTGACTCGCTGGCATTTGGTACGCAGCGGTAGGAGGAAGATCGGGGTCGGGGTCTGAATCACAAATTATCCCTGTAGGCCTCTCAGACAGAAGGAGGAGAATGGAAAAAAAGAAGATCGATAGAAGGACTCTGGCTGACATTGTGGAGGAGGGACAAAGCCCAAGCCTCACTGACTGGAGGATAACAGGTATGGATGGATAATAGAGATGGATGGATCGATGGATGATAGGGATGATAACACGGATGGATGGATAACAGGGATAGATGGATGATAGGGATGGATAGATAACAGGGATAGATGGATGATAGGGATGGATAGATAACAGGGATAGATGG
>NW_019942775.1:132402-196835 GCF_002910315.2 Salvelinus sp. IW2-2015 | reverse complement strand
TGATAGGGATGGATTGATAACAGGGATAGATGGATGATAGGGATGGATAGATAACAGGGATAGATGGATGATAGGGATGGATTGATAACAGGGATGGATGGATAATAGCGATGGAACATCATAATATTACTGCTGGCCCTCGGCTATGATAATACGCACCTTACTCCAGGAAGAAGAGTGTGATTTACAACCTGTTTCAGTTGAGTGAGTAAGGTTGAGTTGCTGTCTCTACACAGATAGGCCAGATCTAGGATCAGCTTACCTCCAATGAATCCTAACCTTAAAGCTACTTGTATTAGTTATATATAGTTATATTCTTCAAGAATCAATGGGTGAATTGATATTACCATGGAACAGATTCACAGATCCCAGACTGTAGCTTTAACCATTAGGGGAAATGCCAGAAGCAGGTTGGCGTTTATTGTCATGAGTATTGTCCTGGAGGCAGAACTGAGCGATTTCTGTTTAGATAGGCCAACTGAAAATAAATGAGCTTTTTGTTCTTAATTTAAGGTTAGGCATTAGGGTTAGCAGTGTGGTTAGGTTAGGGTTAAGGTTAGTGTTAGGTTCATGATCTTGTGATTTTTTGGCTGTGCCAGCTGGTGTCCACTTCGCAGAGCTGCCTCCAGAACAAGATTCATGACAAAAAACGCTAACCTGCATGCCAGAGGCTAAATATGATTCACTTGAATAGTTACAGCATGTGACCCTGTTTCTATTGAATTAATCTCTGCTACTGCCTCAATCTCTGCTACTGCCTCAATCTCTGCTCCGGGTAGAAGCTGCCTGTAGGCACAGGTATTAGGATCAGTTTACCCTCCCCTAATCCTAACCTTAATCATTAGTGGGTGGGAAGTGTCAAACTGAGTGTCTCGGGGCGATGTCCTACATTTATCTCCTTACGTAAGGAAGAGTGATTCACTTGAATATGTCAGACTGTTTTTCAAAGTTGTTGAATGAGCGTCTTATTCTGCTGCCTCTCTCGTCATCACTACTGTGTCTGTCCTGAATGGCTGTGTCTGAAAACTACAAGCCGTCAAATCCTTTCTTCCTCCGTCCTTGTTTCCTACTTTCCTCCTTTCCTCTCAAAACATGTTGAAGGAAAGGATTCAAGGCCCCTTCCTTGGATCTCCTCCTTCAATTAGGTTTAAGAGGAATTAATAAGGAAACAAGGATGGAGGAAGCAAGAATTTGCCGGCTACTAATGTTTTCAGACACAGCCAAAGATTCCCCTCCATGTCCTACTGCATGTTATACTACTACCCCCTACTGGGCCCCTCCATGTCCTACTGCATGTTATACTACTACCTTCCCTCCTGGGCCCTCCATGTCCTACTGGCATGTTATACTACTACTCCCTACTGGGCCCCTCCATGTCCTACTAGCATGTTATATCTTACTACCGCCTACTGGGCCCCTCCATGTCCTACTGCATGTTATACTACTACCCCTACTGGGCCCCTCCATGTCCTACTGCATGTTATACTACTACACACCCTACTGGGCCCCTCCATGTCCTACTGCATGTTATAACTACTAACCCTACTGGGGCCCTCCATGTCCTACTGCTGTTATAATCTACTAACCCCTACTGGGCCCCCATGTCCTATCTGCATGTTATACTTACTAACGCCCTACTGCTGCCCCTCCATGTCCTACTGCATGTTATACTACTAACCCCTACTGGGCCCCTCCATGTTCCTACTGCCATGTTATAACTACTAACCCTACTGGGCCCCTCCCATGTCCTACGCATGTTTATAACTACTACACTACTGGGCCCTCCATGTCTTACTGCAATGTATACTACTAACCCTACTGGGCCCTCTCCATGTCCTAACTGCATGTTATACTACTAAACCCAACTGGGCCCTCCATATCCTTGCATGTTATACTATACCCTGCGGGCCCCTCCATGTCCTACTCATGTTATACTACTAACGCCCTACTGGCCGCCTCCATGTCCTACTGCATTGTTATACTACTAACACCCTACTGGCCCCTCCATGTCCTACTGCATGTTATACTACTAACCCTACCTGGGCCCTTCATTCCACTGCATGTTATAACTACTAACCGCCTACTGGGCCCTCCATGTCCTACTGCATGTTATACTAACTAACCCCTACTGGCCCTCCATGTCCTACTGCATGTTATACTACTAACCCCTACTGGGCACTACATGTAACACTACAACGCCATGAATATGTGGTTACTGGAAACAGCAGCGCATGGGGATCATTGCCAAATCACCGCCATTTCATTCCCAATCCTTCCCGGCTGCGCCTCTTGTGGCCACATCCTGTATTAACTCATTTTATCTGGAACATGAGAAAGACGGCGATGAATCTTCAGATGTAGGACAGGGAATACGTGTGTGTGTGTGTGTGTGTGTGTGTGTGTGTGTGTGTGTGTGTGTGTGTGTGGTGTGTGTGTGTGTGTGTGTGTGTGTTGTGTGTGTGTGTGTGTGTGTTGTGTGTGTGTGTGTGTGTGTGTGTGTGGTAGGGCTACACAATTGATCAGATTCACATCAAAAGACACAGTGAGAATGTAATTTACTGTTGGCGGTATTTGTGAAGCGGGAACATGTCTGACAGTAAGGAGATCACCGGTGTGCGTGTGTGTGAGAGAAGAGAGAGAGAGGAGAGAGATCAGGAACATGTCTGACAGTAGGAGTTGACCTAGGGGCATCTGTCATCATTACACACCTGTAGGAAGACAGGAGGGAGGCTGGGCTGTCAGAGGGGCTGACTGGATGGTTGGTTGTGTGTGTGTGTGTGTGTGTGTTGTGTGTGGTGTGTGTGTGTGTGTGTTGTGTGTGTGTGTGTGTGTGTTGTGTGTGTGTGTGTGGTGTGTGTGATAAATCTGTCATTCAATATCGATCCTATCAGGGTACTATGGTGAACATAAAGTTACTCCTCACATATTCTTACACTCTTCCTTTAAGGTCAAATAGATAAGGATTTCCTTCAAACTCCGTGTCAATTTATTTTATCACAAAATGAACAATTGTTATGGATACTTCAGCTAAGCCGTCCAATATTAGCAGCCACCTGTAGATTGGTAAGATATTGCCTTGGCTTTTCTAGGGCCTAAAAATCGCTATGACCACTGACTGTGCCTTAGCTATTTTCTTTCTTTCTTATTACGTTAGCAATTCCTTTTCTACTGAACGCTGCTCCTAGTGTTCAGTATGATGGAGTGGGAGGCCTGGGGCAGTTTCCTTTGCTCAGTTATTGTAAGAGACTACAACTCACCACTTTAACTAGACCTACAACTTTACAACCTCCTCCCAAATGTTCTGAAAATATATCCTTATCTGCTTGTTCTATTTTCTCTCTCTCTCTCTCCTCCCCCCACTCTCCCTCTATGAGTCTCTCTCTCTTTCTGTCTTTCTCTCCCTCTCTCGGCATCTCTCTCACAGTCTCTCTCTCTCCTCCCCCACTCTCTCTTTCCGTCTCTTGCTCTCTCTGTCTAACCAATTAGAATATTGTTTGTCAGGCTTCCCTGGAAACCACAAGGCAAATAACCTCTATTGGAGAGCGGTACCCCTCCCTCCCTGTGGACCAATACCTTTTAGTTGAGAGGTGGTAAACACTACAAGAGAGATGGGTTGTATTCATTACGGCATGCAATGTGAAACGTTTTAAAATGTTTAGCTACGGAAAGCGGATATGAGCGTTTCTTATTGGACAAGTCCAAGTAGTCCCTCCCTGTTTCAGTCAGTTTTCTTCCGTTTGGTGCCTGTATACAACCGTGGTATCACTTTCTTGTGCTTCCATATTGATATACAGTAATCTCTGGTTTAGGGTTTGGAGTTCTCTGTTGTCTCTACTGTAACAAGTCATGAAGGTTGAGGCTAGTCAACATCATAATCTTGCCACTGGCTTTTGATCTTTCTTTCATTCATTCAGCCAAGTGACTTCAATCTGTTCTCTCTCACACTCACAAATATGATAAACACACTATATAAACACTCAAACAAACACTTACACACACACTTCTTAAGTCACCTCACAGAACAAGAGAGGTCAAAATGGGATGTTTATACAACTGTTGAAAGACAAAAACACACCCAGCTTTCGTTCCTCCTCTCCTTGCATGTGGCTTGTGGCTGTACTCAAACCCCCTGACTCTCAAACAATGCCCTGTGAAAGTACAACTCCTTCCATACACGCACGCTAGGCCCTTTCCAGCAGTTCGCTATAACGGAAAACGCTTTCCAGAGCCTGATCGTGACCAACCAAACCACACACACAGCACCACACACACACACACACACACACACCACACACACACACACACACACACACACACACACACACACACACACACACACACACACACACACACACACACACACACACACACACACAGATGCATACACACACACACAAACACACATACATTTGCTATAATATGTAGGTATGTGTCTTTAGCCTATAAATGGATCCAGATGGGGCTTGAAGAGGCAAGACGTTTACATAGAGAGGGCTGTAATCAAAAGAGACTGCTTTAATCATTAGAGGGCTGTAATTAAGAGAGGGCTGTAATCAAGAGAGGTCTGTAATCAAGGGAACGCTTTAATCAGAGAGACATCTGTAATCAACAGAGGGCTGTAATCAAGAGAGGTCTGTAATCAAGGGAACGCTTTAATCAAGAGAGACATCTGTAATCAACAGAGGGCGTAATCAAGAGAGACGTCTGTAATCAAGGGGCTGTAATCAGAGAGAGTCTGTAATCACAGAGGGCTGTAATCAAGAGAGACGTCTGTAATCAGCAGAGGGCTGTAATCACAGAGAGACGTCTGTAATCAGCAGAGGGGCTGTAATCAAGAGAGACGTCTGTAATGAGCAGAGGCTGTAATCAAGAGAGACGTCTGTAATCAGCAGAGGGCTGTAATCAAGAGAGCGTCTGTAATCAGCAGAGAGGGCTGTAATCAAGAGGAGGGACGTCCTGTAATGCAGAGGGCTGTAATCAAGAGAGACGTCTGTAATCAGCGATGGCGTAATCAAGAGAGACGTCTGTATCAGCAGAGGGCTGTAATCAAGAGAGACGTCTGTAATCAAGCAGAGTATGGCTGTATCGGATTGTTTGGTTTTTTCTCCCTTCCCTAATTTTTCTGGATAAATGAGACTGGGGTTGTGTTGACTGGCGGGTTGTTCTTACTGGCGGGTTGTATTGACTGCGGTGGGTTGTATTGCTGACGTGGGTTGTATTGACTGGTGGGGTTGTATTGACTGGTGGGTTGTGTTGACTGGTGGGTTGTATTGACTGGTGGGCTGTATTGACTGCGGGTTGTATTGACTGGCGGGTTGTACTGACTGGTGGGTTGTATTGACTGGTGTTGTGGGTTGACTTGGTGGGTTGTTACTGATGGTGGGTTGTATTGACTGGCGGGACTGGTCATTGACTGGCGGGTTGTGTTGACTTGGCGGGTTGTTATTTGGACTGGCGGGTTGTATTGACTGGGGGTTGTATTGCACTGGCGGGCTTGTATTGACTGGCGGTGATGACTTGGTGGGGTCTGTATGTGACTGGATGGGTTGTGTTGACTGAGTGGGTGTGTTGCTGTGGTGTTACTGATGCGGGTTGTACTGACTGGCGGGTTGTATGACTGGCGGGTTGTACTGACTGGTGGGTTGTATTGACTGGCGGGTTTGTACTGACTGGCGGGTTGATTGAGCTGGCGGGTTGTACTGACTGGCGGTGTTGTATTGACTGGCTGGGTATGTACTGCTGCGCGGGTGTGACTGAGCGGGTTGTATTGACTGGTGGGCTGTATTGATGGCGGGTTGTATTGACTAGAGCGGGTTGTATGACTGGCGGATGTTTGTATTTTGGACTGGCGGTCTGTATTGACTGGCGTGGCTGTATTGACTGGGGGTTGTTGACTGGTGGGTGTATTGACTTGGCGGGCTGTTATGACTGCGGGCTTTGTAATTGACTGGGTGGTCTGTATTGGATTGGTGGGTTGTATTGATGTGGCTGTTATTGACTGGCGGGTTGTATTGACTGGCGGTTGTATTGACTGGGGTTGTATGCTGGGGGTGTATGTGACTAGGGGTCTGTATTGACTGGGGGTTTGTATGACTGGTGGGTTGTTTGGACTGGTGACTGATGGCGGTTGTAGACTTGGGCTGTATTGAACTGGCGGGCTGTATTGACTGGCGGGTTGTATTGACACTGGCGGGTTGTACTGACTGGTGGGTTGATATTGACTGGTGGGTTGTACTGACTGGCGGGCTGTATTGACTGGCGGGCGTGTATGACTTGGCGGCTGTATTGACTGGGCGGGTTGTACTGACTGGCGGGTTGTATTGACTGTTGGGTTGTATTGACTGGTGGGCTGTATTGACTGGGTGGGTTGTATTGACTGGGGGTTGTATTGACTGGGGGTTGTATTGACTGGTGGGTATGTATTGGCACTGGCGGGTTGTATTGACTGGCGGGCTGTATTGACTGGTGGGCTTTGTTATTGACTGGTGGGTTGTACTGATGGTGGGCTGTATTGACTGGTGGCCTGTATTGACTGGTGGGTTGTATGACTGGTGGGTGTATTGACTGGTGGGCTGTATTGACTGGTGGGCTGTATTGACTGGTGGGCTGTATTGACTGGTGGGTTGTTTCTGCTGAAGACACACATGGCAGTGATTATGGTCCCGTGTTTATCTGAGCTCAGTGAGCCTCTCTGGGCTGATTGTCCCAAATTACAACCTATTCCCTATATAGTGCACTACTTTTGACTAGAGCCCTGATTTTACCAGGTAAGTTGACTGAACACATTCTCATTTACAGGAACGACCTAGGGAATAGTTACAGGGGGAGGAAGGGGGAGAATGAGCCAACTGGAAGCTGGGGATGATTAGGTGGCATGATGTATGAGGGACAGATTGGGAATGTAGCCAGGGAACATGTCAGAGTCAAAGGCTAAAGATACACACTCAAACCACACAAAAATACAAAAGAGCATGCACGTAGCTCCTCCCACCAGCCTCCTCTTCTGTGCACCCACGCTCGCACACACTGGCAGACACAGACACACACTGACACACACTACACCCTCACATGGGGTGAAATTCAGATACAGTACAGTATCAAATATCATGGAAACAAGAACTCAACCACTTACACAACACAGAACTGTCAAATATAGTGGATGCTCTATTCTGTTGGCTGCAATTATGGAACACTTTCCATCCATTACACACACACACACACACACACACACACACACACACACACACACACACACACACACACACACACACACAGTCTCTTCCCCTTTCTCTGTCTGTCTACTATATGATGCCGTTTCCCACTAGAGCAGCAATATAAACACAATGACAGGTTGCGAGTCAGAGAGCTGTCACAACACCCCATCATACCTCCTCCCATCGGAGGTCACGACAAGCTCATACAGGCAAGACCCCACAGGCCCAGCCAATCAGAGACACTCTTACCGACAGGGTCACAGCATGTCTCGGAAACTGCGTTTGTGCACTCCCTCTGAAACTACCTGTCATCTTTCTGACTGGGAAAGTTCATTACATTACTTTCTCACTAACATTTCTTACTTAGGAGCACGCGTGAACGGGATCTGAACATCGGAAAGTAGATTTTCAAATAATTCCGAGTCAATATGTGAACACCATGATCAGATGATTCACCCCCATCTGGATCCAGTCTTCTGACTGTTTTTCTGACTGTTCTGTTCTCAACCCAACATGCTGTCACAAGTGAGAGTGGATTCCCCTGTACTGTGGTTGGTTACACAACACTGTTTGGCAGCTGAACAGATTTATATAGACATAGATAATGTTTCAAAGTAAATCAACTTTAATGAAACCTCTCTCTGAGGATATTGTGGGAGGAGGGAGAGAGAGAGAGAGAGAGAGAGATGAGACGGGAGGGGGGGCAGAGTTTCAGTAGGATGTACTGGTCAAAATGACAGAATATGTTTTCAATGCTTAATCACTTCTATTTGTCCACATATTGCGAAAAGAGATTACATGGTATTCCTGCATGACTCCGTACATACATGGACAAGGAATATACTGTAATTCTCTTAAGATGAAATACCTGTGTCATGTTCATTCGACAACAGTTGGAAGAAAACATACTAAAACAGGGAGGGATTACCTGGACTTCCGCTTAGCGTAGTAAAACATTTTAAAACGTTTTCCATTGTGTGCCCTAATGTGTGCCCCCAGGATACACTACATTGATGTGGTGGAAGTCTGAGACGTAGGGGATCCATAAGGAAAGCATTTTGGAGTTTAAGGAAAGGTATAGTTTAAGGAAAGGTATGGTAGGCAGCTGGTGTTACCAGAGCACTATAAGAAGATTAACACATTTTTGGTCTGCTGAGTGCCAGGAAATATGCAGATATGTGAATCAATAGATGGAGGCGTTAGGGGATCGGATCATCTCACCCAGGTGTGACTCAGTGTGTCAAGCTGACCTCACAGACATAACACACAGAAAAAAGCCTTATTACTGAGTAGGGCTGGGCAATAAATCAATATAAATAATTATCGAGGTAATTACTTCCCTCAATAACGATATAAAATGTTTAGATTCATTTTCGATAATGTCGACATAGAATAATTAGGTACAGCAGTCCATTTCACCTCTGACGCAGCAGGAACGTGTTCGGAGAAGTGACAATATGCACGTGGAGAGGTATACGCCCACTAAAAACCACTTAGCACCTCGAGTGACGGAGTAGCCACTATTAACCACGAAAAATGAGTGATGTAGGGGAAAACAGTGGCAGTGATAGCCAAAGAGAAGGAGCAGCTTCCAACGAAGAAATGATTGATAAAAAGGGTTAAACTGTTTCAGTAATTTGGAAGTGGTTTGGCTTTTTGAAGTCCGACAAAGAGCAGAGCAATGTTCGGTGCAAATTGTGCCGTAGACAGGTGTCTACGAAGTCTGGTAATACGACAAACCTTTTTCAACATCTGAAGCAAAATCACTCATGGAACATGCAGGAAGTTTGAGTTTGCGCCACGGTATTGATAAACGCGCCTCAAGCACCAGCCAATCTAGGGATTTTTGCCCAAAGCAGTCAACACTGACAGCGCTTATGCCCTACAAGCAAACATCAAAAAGACAAAAGAAATCACAAATGCTAATATGCATTGCAAAGGACATGCTACCAATTAGCACAGTCGAAAAGGAAGGTTTCAAGAGGCGTATAAATTTAATTGACCCCAGGTACGTGCTCCCTGGCCACAAACCTGGAACAATTTTCCTTAAAGTATAATGTTGTGTAGCTCACATAATTTTAAAAAATTGAACCTGTATTTAACTAGGCAAGTGTCATGACTGTCCTGCTCGGCTCAGGTTACCAGGGACCACAATCTCACAGAAAGATCTCTCACACCCACCAGAGGAGAAGAGATCAAGGGGTATGAAGATGTTTTTTTAATGACACCTCACGCCCATTGTAAATCTAAGGCAGCAGACAAAATTCCTTTGTCCTCTCACTATGGAGAACCAGCCTCAGAACATTAACATGCAATAAATGGACTTTGGGACAATGGGTTTCGTCAGCCACAATGGTGGTAATGACGAAAGATGGAATATGAAAATTAATGTCATTTTTGTTTTGTTATTAAAAGTTAAAGGACGACGTTATAATGAAAACAGTGTAACTTTAAGAGTTGTCCTAGTATATGCTTGATGTTTATACATTGTACGTTGGGTGGAAAATGTCCAAATCAAAGAGAATGTTTTGGTAAAGATGAAATGTGAAGTTAGTTGTCTAAATTGGATCTGAGTAAAATCCAGACCTTGCCTCTTAACTTGGTACGCCCAGAGAATTGCCCTATACGCGGTTACGCCACTTCTGACCCGAGGGTATAAGACATGTAAGTTAGGAGTTAACATGTGAGACTAAGTGACTCGAGCTGCAGCCAGGGTCTGAGTAGTCAACGAACCCAAAACGCAACACGAGGTTGAAGACAAAGGAACCTTCTTCTATCCGCTACGGATGAGTAACTGCGTCTAAGAGGGTGAGTTTAGAACCGACCACCCGGTCACCATTCCATCGAATCGTGTATCTACACTGCTTTCATTCCTACGCTGTGAGCCCTGAGCTACAATGCTGGCTGTCCTCCGAAGACCCCTTTCAGAACAATGGCGAGGAAACGGACACTAATACAAAGGACACTGGCATCGTGAGGACAACCAGAGAGTTGCACCAGAGAAGTGCGCCATCCGAGAAGCCGAAAACCCCATCAGAGACCTTCAACACGTAATTACATCATTAAATTCTGACCCATAAGAGTGGCAGTTCGGGGCAATGTTAGGGTTAAAATAAGCATAGCTGACAAATGAACCCAAATGTATATTTCTCTCGTGTACTTTCTCTTTTTCACTCTTTTAAATCCCCATTTTGGGTAACACGTGTCATAATGTGTTGTTCCATTGTACTAAGTTCTAATCAATAGCCTAGACTGTGTTTTTGTGTATGTGTATCTTATATTATCATTTTAACTTGTTAGTAAATAAATAATCAACTAAAATTGGTGTGGTATGGACTCATTGGTGGGACTCAGGTTTGTGCAGATTCCCGGATTATGCGACGTTCAGAATGAGACTGTAGAGGAAATTGATTAATTAGCGACTGTTGTAAAATCGATATTCTTTGAGTTAATTTGGGAAATAGAAACTCAATAAAACCAAATTTCCCGTGGTGCCCCAGGTTAATGAGTGAATAATTGCCTGATTCATTTAATCACACAATTATAAACCGTTAATCATTTGATGAGTAGCAGTCGCCACATTAACCGATACAACACAAGTCAGTTAAGAACAACTTCTTACTTACAATGACGGCCTATCGGGGAACAGTGGGTTAACTGCCTTGTACAGGGGTAGAACCACAGATTTCTACCTTGTCAGCTCGGGGATTCAATCTAGCAACCTTTCGGTTACTGGCCCAATGCTCTAACCACTAGGCTACCTGCCTAGTGGTTTGTTCAGGCATTCTTGAGTTTGAAGCAGATATGTACCTTTTAAACATGATTTGATTAATATCATGATAATTATCGTTAATGAATCAAAAAATATATAGATATCGTGATCATTTATTTGCCATATCGCCCAGCCCTATTACTGAGTGCTACTGACTGGCTGATAACACAGGAAAGTGGTACTTAGCTGACTGCATAGACTAACACAGGAAATAGCAGTTTTGATGGAGGTGTGGTAACATATTTTCTATTGGCTGTATGGAAATATGCAACAAGCAATTATGATATGGTGGTTGGCTCTAGCTAATAATATCCTTTCATTATCCCTTTTCAGAAAAATTTGTAACTCCATGATGTATAGACCTTTACTGGTTGGTTTTAGTGCAGGTGGCTAATGCAGGAACAGTCTGTCGTCCCCCAGGCTGTCAATCTGTAGCTCATCTCTTCCTCTCTCAGGCAGGCTTCTGATAGTCTGATTATGTATTAATGTCAACATCAACACAGTAGGCTATTACAGGGACAGATTGGCACGCTAACCGTAGTGTGTGTGTGTGTCAGGGCTGTGATGATAGGTCAGTAATCTGAGGTCAGGGAAATCTGGTCACCCTGAGTGGAACAGTCCAGTCTAGCTGTCCCTCTATTAGTGTCATATCACACAGGGGTCACAGAGGCCCTCCCCACACACACACACAGAGCCCCTCCCCCCAATACACAGAGAGCCCCTCCCCACCACACACACACACACAGAGAGCTCCTTCCCACACACGCACACACACAGAGCCCCTCCCCACACACACAGAGAGCCCCTCCCCACAGACAGAGCTTCTGGAGTGTGTCCATGTGTAGGTCTGTGGTAGTTGAATTGAAGCAGGAGGGTTGTGTCATGGGTTATTTTTATCAGACTGGGGGGAATAGGCCTCTGACTGCCTCTTCTCAGCAGACAGCCTAGACTAGACTGGCTCTAACATCTGGGGGAGACATCTTGAGAACAGACCTGCGTTCAAATACTACTGGAAATCATTTCAAATATGTTAGCTGTGTTTGATTGAGCTTGCCTTGCAAAATTGAACCAATAAAATAGTCTGAAAAGTTTAAACCCCACCCATTTGGCACTCCAGGCAGACTAAAGTACTGTAAACCCTGAAAGTATTTGAAAGATTGAATATAGTTTGAACCCTGGTCTGCAAGAGAAGTAGTTCTGGAGTAGATTCCTCTCAAAGGCTTTGGGGATGTCTCCAAATGGGATTTTAATGCTTCAACATCTGAATTATTTAAAAGAGTAAAGCCAAGCTGTTAGTGGAAGCTGTTAACACAGCGAGGGAAGCTAGATATGATTTGCTTCAACCAGCTATAAATTAACCAGACAATCTGTCAATAAAGCAAGCCAAGTTACATATCAAACCATGCAGCCTATACTGTCTGTGTCTTGTCTGAATGTCACGTGTGTGTGCGTGAGTGTTGGTCCATCTGCCCATTTGGATGCAGTATTTGCTGGCCGTTCAGCACTAGTGTGTCTTGCTCGCTCTCTTTCTGTCCTTGTTAGCCTGGCTATTTGTCTGGCTTGTTGTCTGTGTGCGCGTGTGTGTGTGTGTATGCAGGCTGTGTATGCGCGCGTGTGTGTGTGGGTGCATGCATATGTGGATTCAAGAGCACACAGACAAACTCCACATGGACAAAATCTGTTGATCTCCAGGTATCTTGAGGGTCCTTGTGAGACGTCGAAAAAATTATGACAAAATGTTTCAGCACATAAGAGCCCCAGCCTGGCCCAGGGTCTCTTCTGATCGTCTTTAATTACCTCCGGTCTGTGAGGGACTATTTCACAGGTATCTCCACAATCTAGCACTGAGTTCTGAGCAGAGTATGAACACTCTCTCTGAGTACACACACACAGACACACACACACACTCTCTGAGTACAGAGAATAAATCAACTTATACGAAGAAGGCTGTAATTTGAAAGTAAGTGCCTCACAGAGAGCTGTGCCCATTGCGCCCACACACCACTGCTTATGCATGCTTCTATTCTGAAAGTGCGACCCACCCACAGAAGACCTCCGACACCCCGAACATGTCTACAGACACACACGACTCAGAGAAAAACAAGAATGCACTAAAGTTATGTATACAAATATACAGGACCAGTCAAACACTTGGACACACCTACTCATTCAAGGGTTATTTTATTTTAACAATTTTCTACAATCTAGAATAATAGTTAAGACATCAAAACTATGAAATAACACATGTTGAATAATGTAGTAATAAAACTAAAAGTAATTAAAAGTGTTAAATTCATTTTCGATTTTAGACTTTTCAAAGTAGCCACCCTTTGCCTTGATGACAGCCTTGCACACTCTTGGCATTCTCTCAACCAGCTTCATGAGGAATGCTTTTCCAACAGTCTTGAAGAACTTCCCACATATGCTGAGCACTTGTTGGCTGCTTTTCCCTCCCTCTGCGGTCCAATTTATCCCAAACCATCTCAATTGGGTTGAGGTCGGGTGTTTGTGGAGGCAAGGTCATCTGATGCAGCACTCCATCACTCTCCTCCTTGGTCAAATAGCCCTTACACAGCCTGGAGGTGTGTTGGGTCATTGTCCTGTTGAAAAACAAATGATCATCCCACTAAGCGCAAACCAGAGGGGATGGCGTATCGCTGCAGAATGCTGTGGTAGCCATGCTGGTTAAGTGTGCCTTGAATTCTAATTAAATCAACAGTGTCACCAGCAAAGCACCCCTACCCCCTCCTCCATGCTTCACGGTGGGAACCACACATGCGGAGATCTGTTGACCTACTCTGCATCTCACAAAGACACACCGGTCTGATGTCCATTTCTTGCATTTCTTGGCCCAAGCAAGTCTCTTCTTATTATTGGTGTCCTTTAGTAGTGGTTTCTTTGCAGCAATTCGACCATGAAGGCCTGATTCACACAGTCTCCTCTGAACAGTTGATGTTGAGATGTGTCTGTTACTTGAACTCTGTGAAGCATTTATTTGGGCTGCAATTTCTGAGGCTGGTAACTTTAATGAACTTATCCTCTACAGCAGAGGTAACTCTGGGTCTTCCTTTTCTGTGGCGGTTCTCATGAGAGCCAGTGAAGAAACTTTCAAAGTTCTTGAAATGTTCCAGATTGACTGACCTTCATGTCTTAAAGTAATGATGGACTGTTGTCTATCTTTACTTATTTGAGCTGTTCTTGCCATAATATGGACTTGGTCTTTTACAAATAGGGATTTGTTCTGTATACCTGTTCTGTATGCTCAAATGCATTAAGGAAAGAAATGCCACAAATTAACTTTTAACAAGCCACACCTGTTAATTGAAATGCATTACAGGTGACTACCTCATGAAGCTGGATGAGAGAATGCCAAGAGTGTGCAAAGCTGTCATGAAGGCAAAGGGTGGCCACTGAAGAATCTAAAATATATTTTGATTTATTTAACACATTTTTGGTTACTACATGATTCCATATGTGTTATTTTATAGTTATAGTTGTGATGGTGTCACTATTATTCTACAATGTAGAAAACAGTAAAATATAAAGAAAAACCCTGGAATGAGTAGGTGTCCAAACTTTTGACTGATATATGTATATAGCATGGGAAAAACAGAAAGTCACACATTTAAATATAAAATAAGGTATGCACTTAAAATATGTATCTGAATTAAAAGGTTTGGCAACAGTGCAGAGGATATAAAACGTAAACATTAAGATATAAAACTGAAACATGACCTTATGTCACAGATATGGACACTGAACATCGATTTTTAACACACGTGTTGTCTGTCTATCCAATACATGCTGCTGAGGCCAGGACAGCATAAATACTAGTCTAAACTACAAAATACCATTGACAATATGTCCGTTAGTCGCATATGAGTAATGTACACCCTCAAAACCTGATTATATTAGGCCTTGTACTGTGTGAGGGACGGATAAAATGACCATGTAATCAAATGTATTTGACAGACTTATAATCAATGCCATGGCTGACAGTGAGGGAGGGAGTTATGGGTGCCATCTAGCGACGAGACCGGGGAGTGAACTTGATAAGTGAACGTGAGTGTTAGGCTATAAATAAGACCAGAATTCCTCCCCAAAACTTGGGTTGAAGATCAACTGTGTGCATTTCTGTCCAGTGTAGATACATGTACCATATGCATACTGTGCGCTACATGCTGTGGGTAACACAGTGAGTTGTATGCTGTGGGTACAGTCTGGTACTACAAACTGGCAGGCGAAGAGAACACTTGACATTTTCTTCACCCCCCGCTGCCTTTGATGCGCAAGACAGCAGACAGGCAGTCTATGACCGGGGAGAGCAGGCTAGCTGCAGCTCTACTAAGAACCCCCGGCGTGGACGAGCGGTGGACTCCCGAGTGGAGAGTCCCTCCCGGTGTGCACAGCATACAACTCACCCGGTCATGCTGTGCTTGTCGGTGCCCTCTCCACGTGGGAGCACCTCGAATGAACAAATAATAGGCTGTGCGCCTCTCCGATCGACGAACCACACACAGAGCGCATGGACTACTGCTGTAGGCTAATATATAACATTGCTAACAGTACACCAGATATAGTGATTTTTGCACCATCAGAAGTGACAGACACCCATGCGTAACGGTCCAAAATATGGACGCACAGTTGTGGAGACAATTTCATTAGCTCGATTTTAAATAACACAACATCCAAAAAGACAGTACGCATTGAAACGCATGTTCGGTTATAACGTTTCATGCCCAACAAAATTCAGCAATGCCACAGAATTCACAAAATCCCACAGTCTGCAGTTAACTGTAGCCTACAATGAAACATTGATCAGTTCGAATTGACTGTAGGCTAACGTAATAGACCGGGTTCGCAGAGTGAACCCGCATGTTTATTTTGGGCATTCCTCGAGCTCTGGAGGAGCACGTTCACTTATGCCAAAAAACACCACAACGCAGTCCACGGAGAGATAGTATATATCTGTATATATCAAGGGTCACTTTTCCCAAGCAAACATGTGCCGTTTCAAATGTTACGGGAGGCCAGATCATAACCAGTTTCGAATGGCGCGGAGTGGTGAGCCGCGAGTTTATACCCAGAATGAGCCCCATCACCCCATGCGTCACCTACCTCGAACTAATCTCAAAACTGCACCCTTTCCGAAGGAGCAGCGCTCTCTTCCGCATGATGCCCGTTTTGTCCCGGCCGAGGTACACATTTATATCCGAATTCATGGGTGCCGGACGAGCAGGAAGGTATTTACTCCGTAAAAACAGATATGCTTCTTCCTCCCACTTAGTCGGACGGCGACAGGAGCGAGGACGGAAAGAGGCGGAAGAAAGGCTCACCCCAAAAAGAGAGAGAATATATTACCAAACTCGCCTCCGCTGGTAAAGGGAAAGTGAGGCGCAGACTTCCCTCAGCTAACAAAGACGGGACCAAAAGCTTGAGTGGAGCATGGCTAGTGGTTTGCTCCTCCTCTCCTGAACTCCAAATTAGATACCGTTGGTCTCTCGGTTCAAGAGCGAGTTACCGTTACGCAATTGGTAACCCTGACAGGATTCGAGTCCCGGGCAGACTAAGAAAACAGTAACGGTTTGAAGTTGAGTCCTTCCATCTGTTTCTAGACTCTTGAGCGCAATAAAATGGGCTGTTGATTCATATACCAATGGTTCTGAATAGGCAGAAATCATGAATTGCTCCCCAAGGTCTTCATTAAGGTGAGCATCCATTAGACTGTCCTCAGGGCCATTTGAATCTGTGGTAGAACAGATCTGCTGTTTAAACATGCTAAATCCTATTTAAACAGAACTGCAGTAAGCACTGCTGAGAGGAATGTCTGGGAGCAGGTGTGTGTACCAACCACTGAATTAGTTTGACCTGAGGGATCATAAGTTTGTGTCACAGGTGTGACTAATTGCTCCGTAATCAAGTTAGTCATGTTATTAGTTCATTGACTAATTGATTGAACACCTGAATTGTATTTAAGTTGTGTTTCTCTCTGAAGTGTGGCCACCCAGAGGAGGGATGCAGTCCAGAGGTATGGTAGGTTCTGGGAATATGGGGGAACACAAGATGGACTCCAGGGCTGCACCACCTCTCACCCTGTGCCTTTTTTTTGTTACTTTGGTTATTAGTTTCAGTTTAAATTGCATGGTTTGTCAATTTTCCTTGGCCAGTGAGAAGGCCACTGCTGAAAGGTTAACTTTGTAAACCATGCCCTATGATGTATTAAATGCTGAAACTGGTCTTTTGTGTTTGGTCTGTACTTCCCTCTGCCTACTCAACCCAGATTGTGAGGTGGTTGAAGTGGTGAGGTCATGAGGTTAAGGATGCTTTTGAGGACAGGCAGCAGCAGATGGCACACTTGACAGACAGACCCTTGGGAAACGTGTTCTCATACACATCACCCACACAGGCTAATCGGCAGACAATCTCAAACATTTGGCCAACGTAGGCTATATGTCTCTGAATATAACTGATTCTGTAAGCACAAATAACCTACATTAAGCAAAATTTGTTTTAGAAAAGACAAGTGTCATTCGTAGACGTTGTGCACCGCTCCATTTTTGAAACGCAGCGTGCAGCGTGCGACCCACACGGACACTTGTCTTTTCTACCATAAATTGGGCTTTATGTTAACAACCTATAGTACCGTCTTTCTGTTTGAGGATAAGGAACCTGCACTCCTTGAAATGAACCCTTGAGAACTGGTTGAATTGGTGTCAGTGTAGCAACATTCCAGGAACTGAGGATTTGAGCAATGCCGAGAGCATATATAAATCTGAATCCTCAACATCCGCTCATGATTCAACCAGTGATTCGACACAAACTGAACGTGTCCTAAGGGTGTTGGAAAACATTGGTTGAATCACAGATTCATTATTCAGAAACCTCTGTTATCCAGAGAGCTGTAAGTGATAGAATGAACAACTCACTCACTTGCCGTTCCACTCATGGAATTGCATTTCCATTTTCGTAAATCTTTTGATGTTGTCAATTTTCTTGCTATGTGGAAGGTAGTGTTCTTTTCCCTTCATACTCCTCAAACCTCCATGCATCTCCATGCATTTCTTCTCCATACTACATACTGATCATTTAGTACCCCACCATAGATATCATGTACTGTAGTGTATACCTATCATATACAGTTGAAGTCAAAAGTTTACATACACTTAGGTTGGAGTAATTGAATCTCGTTTTCAACCACTCCACAAATGTCTTGTTAACAAACTATAGTTTTGGCAAGTCGGTTAGGACATCTACTTTGTGCATGACACAAGTAATTTTTCCAACAATTGTTTACAGACAGATTATTTGACATAATTCACTGTATCACAATTCCAGTGGGTCAGAAGTTTACATACACTAAGTTGACTGTACCTTTAAAAAGCTTGGAAAATTCCAGAAAATGATGTCATGGCTTTAGAAGCTTCTGATAGGCTAATTTACATAATTTGAGTCAATTGGAGGTGTACRTGTGGATGTATTTCAAGGCCTACCTTCAAACTCAGTGCCTCTTTGCTTGACATCATGGGAAAATCAAAAGAAATCAGCCAAGACCTCAGGAAAAAAATGGTAGACCACAAGTCTGGTTCATCCTTGGGAGCAATTTCCAAGCGCCTGAAGGTACCATGTTCATCTGTACAAACAATAGTACGCAAGTATAAACACCATGGGACCACGCAGCCATCATACCACTCAGGAAGGAGATGCGTTCTGTCTCCTAGAGATGAACGTACTTTGGTGCGAAAAGTGCAAATCAATCCCAGAACAACAGCAAAGGACCTTGTGAAGATGCTGGAGGAAATAGGTACAAAAGTATCTATATCCACAGTAAAACGAGTCCTTTATCGACATAACCTGAAAGGCCGCTCAGCAAGGAAGAAGCCACTGCTCCAAAACCGCCATAAAAAAAGCCAGACTACGATTTGCAACTGCACATGGGAACAAAGATCGTACTTTTTGGAGAAATGTCCTCTTGTCTGATGAAACAAAAATAGAACTGTTTGGCCATAATGACCATCGTTATGTTTGGAGAAAAAAGGGGATGCTTGCAAGCTGAAGAACACCATCCCAACGTGAAGCACACGGGTGGCAGCATCATGTTGTGGGGGTGCTTTGTTGCAGGAGGGACTGGTGCACTTCACAAAATACATGGCATCATGAGGAAGGAAAATTATGTGGATACATTGTAGCAACATCTCAAGACATCAGTCAGGAAGTTAAAGCTTGGTCGCAAATGGGTCTTCCAAATGGACAATGACCCCAAGCATACTTCCAAAGTTGTGGCAAAATGGCTTAAAGACAGCTAAGTCAAGGTATTGGAGTGGCCATCAAAAAGCCCTGACTTCAATCCTATAGAAAATTATGTGGATATATTGAAGCAACATCTCAAGACATCAGTCAGGAAGTTAGAGCTTGGAGTGGCCATCACAAAGCCCTGACTTCAATCCCATAGAAAATTTGTGGGCAGAACTGAAAGTGTGTGCGAGCAAGGAGGCCTACAAACCTGACTCAGCTACAATGGGCCAAAATTCACACAACTTATTGTGGGAAGCTGTTGAAATGCTACCTGAAACGTTTGACCCAAGTTAATTAAACAATTTAAAGGCAATGCTACCAAATACTAATTGAGTATATGTAAACTTCTGACCCACTGGGAATGTGATGAAAGAAATAAAAGCTGAAATAAATAATTATCTCTATTATTATTCTGACATTTCACATTCTTAAAATAAAGTTGTGATCCTAACTGACCTAAAACAGGGAATTTTTACTGGGATAAATGTCAGGAATTGTGAAAAACTGAGTTTAAATGTATTTGACTAAGGTGTATGTCAACTTCTGACTTCAACTGTAATATCAGATTATTATGACATCATTACATATCAGTCCCCCTCAACTGCCCACCTCCATCAAAATACACACATGTCCCCTTCTGTACAGTCCTATGATCAGTGAGTAGGAATGTTTTGGTGAGGGTTTGCCCAAACGTGACTCACACTGGCAGACCAGCTGCATAGGGAGTCTGGAGTCATCTGGATCTGCTCTGGTTGGAACACAACAGTTTGTGATTGGAAGACTATAGCCTGCAGCTCTGATTGGTTGAAGACTATCGTTTGTTTGTCTGATTGGGTGGAAGACTACAGGCTGCAGCTC
Organism: Salvelinus sp. IW2-2015; assembly: GCF_002910315.2. Taxonomy (NCBI): domain Eukaryota; kingdom Metazoa; phylum Chordata; class Actinopteri; order Salmoniformes; family Salmonidae; genus Salvelinus; species Salvelinus sp. IW2-2015. Next base: position 176,699 of record NW_019942775.1, on the reverse strand, counting down.
TGGTGGGGTGCCAACTCACAGGACTCCACTGTGACTCACCCCTCATGGCCATTGATCGCTGAGTTGACCGTACAATCAAACAAACAGATATCACACTCTCCAACATCTTTATCGTTGAAGACTACTGAATTGGCCACATTTCAGATATGACATCATCAAAAGGTCTCGTTTTTTTTGTGGAAATGACGTGTTCGCTTCAAAGTCAAACAAATCAATCTGGCAAATGAAACACCTGGCAAGTCTCTCTGGATGCGGAGATAAAAATGAAACACCTGGCAAGTCATTCTGGATGCAGTGATAAAAATGAAACACCTGGCAAGTCTCTCTGGATGCGGAGATAAAAATGAAACACCTGGCAAGTCTCTCTGGATGCGGAGATAAAAATGAAACACCTGGCAATTCATTCTGGATGCGGAGAAAAAAATGAAACACCTGGCAAGTCTCTCTGGATGCAGAGATAAAAATGAAACACCTGGCAAGTCTCCCTGGATGCGGAGATAAAAATGAAACACCTGGCAAGTCTCCCTGGATGCGGAGATAAAAATGAAACACCTGGCAAGTCTCTCTGGATGCGGAGATAAAAATGAAACACCTGGCAAGTCTCTCTGGATGCAGAGATAAAATGAAACACCTGGCAAGTCTCCCTGGATGCGGAGATAAAAATGAACACCTGGCAAGTCTCCCTGGATGCGGAGATAAAAATGAAACACCTGGCAAGTTTCCCTGGATGCGGAGATAAAAAATGAAACACCTGGCAAGTCTCCCTGGATGCGGAGATAAAAATTAAACACCTGGCAAGTCTCCTGGATGCGGAGATAAAAATGAAACACCTGGCAAGTCTCCCTGGATGCGGAGATAAAAATGAAACACCTGGCAAGTCTCCCTGGATGCGGAGATAAAAATGAAACACCTGGCAAGTCTCCCTGGATGCGGAGATAAATGAAACACCTGGCAAGTCTCCCTGGATGCGAGATAAAAATGAAACACCTGGCAAGTCTCCCTGGATGCGGAGATAAAAATGAAACACCTGGCAAGTCTCTCTGGATGCGGAGATAAAAATGAAACACCTGGCAAGTCTCCCTGGATGCAGAGATAAAAATGAAACACCTGGCAAGTCTCCCTGGATGCAGAGATAAAAATGAAACACCTGCCAAGTCTCTCTGGATGCGGAGATAAAAATGAAACAACGTGTTGTTCCAATAATTTTCACCTTTGATTGGAATTCCTGGAATCGTACAGCAGGATGCCTGTTGTGAGAGAATTGCACAGAGCACAGAGAGACTGGGAGCTCTAGTGTGTATTATGGCCATTGGTCTGCTGCTACTTACAGAAGCCTCCAGTACAGGAGCCATAGAGTCTCCAGCCACCTGCCTGCTCAATATGCTAATGAGATTAGCTAGGGTCTGGCCACATGATGTCATCATTCACTACTGCATTAGACTGGCACTGTAACGAGATGAGTAAAACTGGTGTTCATAAATAATGTATGAGCTGTAAATATGTACACGGTTTATGACAGGTGGAATTCTGTGTAGATTAGAGACTTATAGAGCTCTGAGCGTTGTATGAGAGACATGGAGGAGAAATAGTTAAGGAATGGAGGAAGAGCGTGTGTTTGTTTTAACTGCTTTTTTTATATCCACAATGCCTCCTGACTAATCTCTCTCTCTCTCTCACACACACACACAAAGACACACACAAAGACACACACACACTATGCCTTCCTCAATGGCTTTCTTTTCCCCCTCTATCTCTGTCTGTCTCTGTCTCTATTTCATTTTAAATTTAAGGAGCTTTATTGGTATGGGAAACATACAGTAACAGTCAAAAGTTTGGACACATGAACTCATTCCAGGGTTTTTCTTTATTTTTACTATTTTCTACATTGTAGAATAATAGTGAAGACATCAAAACTATGAAATAATACATATGGAATCCTGTAGTAACCAAAAAAGTGTTAAACAAATCAAAATATATTTTATATTTTAGACTCTTCAAAGTGGCCACCCTTTGCCTTGATGACAGCTTTGCACACTCTTGGCATTCTCTCAACCAGCTTCATGCGGTAGTCACCTGGAATTCATTTCAATTAACAGGTGTGACTTGTTAAAAGATAAATTATGGAATTTCTTTCCTTCTTAATGCGTTTGAGCCAATTAGTTGTGTTGTGACAAGGTATTGGTGGTATACAGAAGATAACACCAAGTCCATATTATGGCAAGAAAATCTCAAATAAGCAAAGAGAAATTACAGTCCATCATTACTTTAAAACATGAAGGTCAGTCAATCTGGAACATTTCCACCATAGGAAAGTAAGACCCAGAGTTACCTCTGCTGCAGAGGATAAGTTCATTTGAGTTAACTGCACCTCAGATTGCAGCCCAAATAAATGCTTCACAGAATTCAAGTAACAGACACATCTCAACATCAACTGTTCAGAGGAGACTGTGTGAATCGGGCCTTCATGGTTGAATTGCTGCAAAGAAACCACTACTAAAGGACACCAATAATAAGAAGAGACTTGCTTGGGCCAAGAAACACGAGCAATGGACATTAGACCGGTGGAAATCCATCCTTTAGTCTGATGAGTCCAAATCTGAGATTTTTGGTTCCAACCGCCGTGTCTTTGTGAGATGCAGAGTAGGTGAATGGATGATCTCCGCATGTGTGGTTCCCACCGGGAAGCATGGAGGAAGAGGTGTGAGGGTGTGGGGGTGCTTTGCTGGTGACACTGTGATTAATTTAGACCCAACACACACATTAAAATGACCCAACACACCTCCAGGCTGTGTAAGGGCTATTTGACCAAAAAGAAGAGTGATGAAGTGCTGCATCAACTTACCTGGCCTCCACAATCACCACAATGGTTTGGGATGAATTGGACCACAGAGTGAAGGAAAAGTAACCAACAAGTGCTCAGCATATGTGGGAAGTCCTTCAAGACTAATGAGGAATGCTTTTTTAAATTTATTTTTTACATAAGTATTCAGACCCTTTGCTATGAGACTCAAAATTGCATCTGTTTTCCAATGATCATCCTTGAGATGTTTCTAAACTTAATTGGACTCCACCTGTGGTAAATTCAATTGATTGGACATGATTTTGAAAGGCACACGCCTGTCTATATAAGGTCCCACAGTTGACAGTGGATGTCAGAGCAAAAACCAAGCCATGAGGTCGAAGGAATTGTCCGTAGAGCTCCGAGACAGGATACTATTGAGGCACAGATCTGGGGAAGGATACCAAAACATTTCTTCAGCATTGAAGGTCCCCAAGAACACAGTGGCCGCCATCATTCTTAAATGGAAGAAGTTTGGAACCACCAAGACTCTTCCTAGAGCTGGCCGCTCGGCCAAACTGAGCAATTGGGGGAGAAGGGCCTTGGTCAGGGAGGTGACCAAGAACCCGAGGGTCAATCTGATAGAGCTCCAGAGTTCCTCTGTGGAGATGGGAGAACCTTCCAGAAGGACAACCATCTCTGCAGCACTCCACCAATCAGGCCTTTTTGGTAGAGTGGCCAGATGGAATCCACTCCTCAGTAAAAGACACATGACAGCCCATTTGGAGATTGCCAAAAGACACCTAAAGACTCTCAGACCATGAGCAACAAGATTCTCTGGTCTGATGAAACCAAGACTGAACACTTTGGTCTGAATGCCTAGCGTCACGTCTGGAAGAAACCTGCCACCATCCCTACAGTGAAGCATGGTGGTGACAGCATCATGCTGTTTTTCAGCAGCAGGGACTGGGAGACCAGTCAGGATTGAGGCAAAGATCAACGGAGTAAAGTACAGAGAGATCCTTGAAGAAAACCTGCTCCAGAGCACTCAGGACCTCAGACTGGGGCGAAGGTTTGCCTTCCAACAGGACAACGACCCTAAGCACACAGCCAAGACAACGCAGGAGTGGCTTCGGGACAAGTCTCTGAATGTCCTTTGAGTGGCCCAGCCAGAGTCCGGACTTGAACCCGATCTAACATCTCTGGAGAGACCTGAAAATAGCTGTGCAGTGAAAATCCCCATCCAACCTGACAGAGCTTGAGAGGATCTGCAGAAAAGAATGGGAGAAACTGCCCAAATACAGGTGTGCCAAGCTTGTAGTGTCATAAGAAGACTCGAGGCTGTAATCGCTGCCAAAGATGCTTCAACAAAGTACTGAGTAAAGGGTCCTAATACTTATGTAAATGTGATATTTCAGTTGATTCTTTTTTAATACATTTTCAAAATTGACTAAAAACCTGTTTTTGCTTTGTCATTATGTGGAATTGGGTGTAAATTGACGAGGGGGAAAAAACTATTTAATACACTTTAGAATGAATGTAACGTCACAAAATGTGGAAAAAGTCAAAGGGTCTTAATACTTTCCGAATGCACTGTAAGTTACTACTGTATCTTATACAATATTTGATATAATATAATAGTATAATAATGTAATAGTATAATAATATACTAGTCATTTCTCATCAAGTAATCTCTTAACAGTTTGTTTACATTTGGCACAGGAGGTGGAAGAGAGGGAGGAGAAGAGAGGAGGAGAAAACAGAGGTAGAGAGTGATTGGTCAAGAGGAGAGAGAAAAAAAGAAGGGGATGAAAGAGAGGATGAGTGGGGAGAATAAAGGCAGGAGGGTGAAATTACAACGTGTGTGTGTTTATGTTCGTGTTTAGCTTCTGATTCCAGTGAAGGAGAAATAGATTTGTGTTTGCCATATAAACATTACCTTCATACTCTTGTAATTGGGTAGATTGGATGATTCCAGGTGCTAGGCTTAGATTGAGTTTATAGGGCTTAGGTAATGAATCGTTGATCAATATACTTAGATTGATTGTGGGCCTATGAGGCATTGCCAGTGTAATGCATTTAAAATTATGGAGAAAACTGTTTTGCGATATATGATACAAGGGCCATGTTCATTTGACATCAAATGGAAGAAAACAAACTGAAACAGTGAGGGACTATATTTGGACTCGTCCAATGACAAACGCTCATTTTCATTTTCAGTTGCAAAACATTTTGTTACAGTGTGCTCTAATGAACACGTCCCACAATACTGTAATATTTGTTTCTGAGAATGACTATTTCTTATCATTTGATTGTTTTATGGCAAAGTGAATTGCTCTCACACACACATACATACACACACACACACTCTATTAAAATCCATATTTATACAACGTCTAATCCTGGATGCCTATTGGTTAAAACCACGTTCCAGTCGGTGTCTATTCTACAAGTTACCACCGCTGAGGCTATGATGTTGAAATGCCAATGTACTGTTCACTCTCACTGCACAATCCACTGTCTCATCAGCCCAACCAAGAAATGTATAAACTTGATCTCCATTGTAAAAAAGCATCTATACATTATATCTCCCTTCTTTTAGACTAGCATTTCGTTTTCAATAGCATTCAGGGAGCCGACGGAGTGTTTCTCATCGAACTCCTTCAAAGTATGGCAGGTTTCTACTTTTTCTAGTGTTTTTTCTAGTGTTTTTCAAAAATGTTCTTACTCTGTTTGTTTTGTGCATTACTCCATACACCTGGGCAGAACTGTTGGAATATGAATTGATGGGATCTCACCGTCCACCTGACCTTCCCACATCCCAGGAGACCATGGTGCAATGGGCTAGCTCCTTCGGTGAGACTTCGGGCTGCCTGGAAGTCCTTCCAGAGAAAATGAAAAGGAGACACAGACGCTAAGACAGACGTGGTGCGGTCTTAGTGAGATTAAAACGCTGGGCGACCCGTACTCCATTTACGGAGCAAACTACTCGCCAATGTTCAATCATTAATGAACAAACTTGACAAACTCAGAGTGAAGATATCCTTCCTGAGGGATCCTGCAACATGCACTGTTTTTGTGAGACTTGGTTTTCATCTGACATCCAAATGGATTATATACAACAAGTGGGTTTTACAGTTTTTTAGCTGATAGGAAGCAGCTCTGCTTTATGAACAGCAATGTGTGGTGCGACAGGGAAAATGTACAGGAGGTTGCGAGCTTCTGTGCTCTCCACTCGGAATACCTGGTCATAAAATGTCACACTTTTTAACTTCCAAGAGAGTTCTCAGGGATTATCGCCATGGCTGTGTACATCCCGCCCCAAGCGACACCAAAAATGCTTCCAAAAATCTTAATAAACTGGAGACCGCATATCCGGAGGCATCGCTCATTGTCGCGGGGGACTTTAACAAAAATAATATGAGGACCGTGCTCCAACTCACAGAAATTCAATGCTTTACCACTGTTATATGCCTTATAGACATGGGTATAATGCCCTCTACCGTCCTCCTTTCAGCAAATCTGACCATGACTCCATTTTGCTTCTCCCCGCCTACAAACTGTCACGCCCTGACCTTAGTTCCTTGTTTATGTCTCTATTTTGGTTTGGTCAGGGCGTGAGTTGGGGTGGGCATTCTATGTTTTGTATTTCTAGGTGTTTGGCCTGGTATGGTTCCCAATCAGAGGCAGCTGTCAATCGTTGTCTCTGATTGAGAACCATACTTAGGTAGCCTGTTCCCACCTGTGTTTGTGGGTAGTTGTTTTCTGTTTTGTGTATTGCACCTTGCAGAACTGTTCGTTTGTCGTTTTGTTGTTTTTGTTCAAGTGTTCGTATTTATTAAAAGTATTATGAAAACTTACCACGCTGCACCTTGGTCCTCTTCTCCTTCTCTTGACGACGTTCGTTACACAAACACAGACTCAAAATGGAAGTTCCGGTAGTCAGGTCTGTACAAAGCTGGTCCGACCAATCAGAATCCATGTTCCAAGACTGTTTTAATCATGTGGACTGGAATATATTCCCGGTCAACCTCTCGGGATAACATCAATGAATATGCCGACTCAGTCACTAGATTATTATTTTTTTAAATTAGATGTGTCTTTCAAAACTTTTCCGAATCAAAAAACACAGAAGGAATCCCTGTGAATCCTGACTCCTCAAATAGACTAGGCTGTTAATTACTGGATGTGGTCTCAGTGGGTCTGACTCCCCTGAGATGACTAGCTAGCTGAGAGAAACCACAACTCTACATCTGCCTCTCTGCCTCTCTCACAACATGGATATTGGAGATTCATGAATGGGTAACATGATTAGACTTTGGGCAATAAACATGGATATGCACAAACAGACAACCGTGCACAAACAGACAACCGTGCACACACACACACAAACACACACACACACACACACACACACAGGGGAAGGGGGGGATCGGGGGAGCAGAGGAGGGAAGGGGAGGAGAGGAGGATGAGGGAAGGGGGGAAGGACCATGGGGTATGAGATATGGAATTAAGCAAAGACATTTCAGAACACAGCAGCACCCTGGGTAGAAAAACACATCAAAAAGCACTCGTTCCCCCTCCACCAAAAGGGACGTTCACAGGGATTTCTTCTTCTTCTTGTTTGAGGGTTTCTGTGTGAAAGAAGCTGTGTGGGGCTGTTTTGACTGTTTCCGGGGAAAACTGAGATAGAATAATCCCATAAAGAACTGTTAAATAGATTTTCGGCTGGCGATTGGGGATGGTGAAAGAGGTTTGGCCGTGACTATATGTTTGTCAATGAGAACTGTGCTGGAGGCCTTTTCCCTGGGATCCCAGAGATAATTGAGGGAAACAGATATTATGAGGCGCTGGCAGGCCCGCATACAGAAGAGACAGACAGAGATGTACACACACACACACACACACACACACACACACACACACACACACACACACACACAACAACACACACACACACACACACACACACACACAACACACACACACACACACACACACACACACACACACACACACACACACACACACACACACACACACACACACACACACAGAGAGAAGAAATGGCTGTTGCCTGTAGTCACCCTTAATGTGACTAATTGACTATCAGCGGACATTTATTAATGCAGACCTGTAAAGGCTTTAGATGTGGTGTGTGTTTCTGTGTATGTGGTGTGTTTTTTGGTTTACTATCCTTGTGGGGACCAGAATTCCACATAAGTATAGTAAAACGTGGAACATTTGGACAAGTGGGGACATTTCGCCGGTCCCACAAGGAAAAGGCTATTTTAGGCTTAGGGGTTAGGGTTAGGGTTAGGGTTACAATTAGGGTTAGGTTAGAATTAGGGTTAGGTTTAGGGTTTATGAAAAATAGGATTTTGAATAGGAATTAATTGTTTGGTCCCCACAAGGATAGTAAAACAAGTGTGTGTGTGTGTGTGTGTGTGTGTGTGTGTGTGTGTGTGTGTGTGTGTGTGTGTGTGTGTGTGCTGCGTGCGTGCGTGCGTGCGTGCGTGCGTGCGTGCGTGCGTGCGTGCGTTGCGTGCGTGCGGTGCGTGCGTGCGTGCGTGCGTGCGTGCGTGCGTGCGTGCGTGCGTGCGTGCGTGCGTGCGTGCGTGCGTGCGTGCGTGCGTGGGTGGCGGTCGTGGCGTGCGTGCGTGCGTGCGTAGCGTGCGTGCGGCGTGCGTGCGTGCGTGCGTGCGTGCGTGCGTGCGTGCGTGCGTGCGTGCGTGCGTGCGTGCGTGCGTGCGTGCGTGCGTGCGTGCGTGTTAGGGTCCGGCTCAGCTCGACTACGCTAACCGGAGAGAGGAGACATCAAAGAACAAGGTAATTTAAAATAAATCTCCTTCCATTTCCGTTATGACTTAATTAACATAGATGAGCGCTGTGAAGTTGTGCTTCTGACGGAAGTAAACCATGGATTGTAGAATCAGCCATATCTGTAGTCATTCTTAACTATGAGCTATTAGGAACAGTGAAATACATTAAGATGGCTGTTCAGTGGCTGTTATAGTTCAGGTTATCTGCCATCTCCAAGCATTTCACTACACCTACAATAACATCTGCTAAATGTGTGTACGTGACCAATAAAATGTTATTCTATTTGATGATCTGCCATCTCCAATGAGTGGATGGTTTACATGCTAGTGTAGGGCAGCATATAGAATTACTCTACAGTCCATACTGTAAAATAACACCATAATAAAAGTCTCGGGTAGTTTGTGCATTGATCAACCTAACAGAGCAATTCTAGTACATCTTCTATGTAACAATAGTTCCCTGATGTAATACTAGTGTAATAGGATAGTGATAGACACTGTCATAGACTATGTACCCCTTATTAGTGTGTACTTATTAGTGTGCACACTAAAACAGCCCTGTGACCTCAAAATGTGCCTTGCAAGGTCATCCCATCCAGGCCAATAATAATAACAAAAATGTGTAGGCAGCTATTAGTCAGTGAAACAGCACGGGCGGTGTGTGTATTTGTGTGTGTGTAGTAGGCTGGGGTGGGAGAGGAGAGAAGACAACACGGAACAGCCTGCATAGAGACAGCAGCAGCTAAAGAGAGGAGGGAGAGAGAGGTTCGGTTCATGTGTGGGAAAGTCTCTCTCTCTCTCTCGCGCTCTCTCTCTCTCTGTGTGTGTGAGAGAAAGCCTGGTGTGTGTGTGTGTGGGGGGGGTGATATGTTGGCACGCCATTAGGAGAGTAGAGGGGTCGTGGGGGAGAAATAGAAACACTTATCTAAAGGACGAATCTCATCCAAAGATGCATGTCACCATAGAAAGAATGTGATGTCTCCGTGTTGTGGTTTTAATCAATCCCTATGCATACTGAGATGCAGCATCTTTGCCCTGTGGGGATGGAGTTATAGACCATATCATTATATGATCCCCTTGTGCATCAGAGAAAGCCTATTACTGGTAGTATCCCTGGAAGAGCTGTTGACACACAGCGGTTGAGTGGAAAACTAGGGCAGATTTAATGGGGGGGTTTTCTCACAGAGAGGCAAAAACTCTTAGATGCTAATGTGACTTATCCGCAGCTGTGACCTGACGGAGTTTTAGTGAATTCCAGTTCAAACAGAAATGGGATAGTTGATCACTGATGAATAGCTAGACTGGAGAAAGAAGGGTTCTTGCAGGATTCTCTTCACTCAAGTTGAAGATTTTCCTCTGTCACGGTCATTCTATAGGCTAGGGTTGCTAGGCTTGAGCCTGGTCAAAGTTAATGTTATTGTAAGAAAAAAAAGTATGGTGCCAATGAAACTGAATTTGGCTTGATAGCATCTGAAGTGGCGTCAGGAGGCTACTAATGCTAACGTTAGCATTAGGATTGCTGTAGCACAGCAGATGTGAAATCACAAGCTAGTTAGCAGTGTTCGCTAGCAGCAGCCATCGTGCAGTGACCACCATCTGTGAGATCTGAAGTAGGCTATAGAGTGACAAGCAATCTGGCTGACTGTTTTGTCTGACACATGATGACATCCTAATATGGATGCCGTAAAACATTAGCTTTGTCAGCTAGTGTGGTTGTTGGTTGACTTTGAGTGATGTTGTGTTATTGTTCAGATGGTTCCAGACTCCTGGGTTTGCTCCCCTGGTCGGGAGAACAGAGACAAATCTCACTTTGTCTTGTTTAGTTGAGCTTCGGTACCCTGCTCGCTTCCAAGGTGGCCACCTCGCTAAACAATAAAACTATTTTGAGGCATATAGTTGAATGTTGTCAATATTATAAAATTGGAACTGAATTAGGGCTGGTTTCAATCCATATCGCTGAAGCATCACGGAAGATCTGTATAAACATTGAAAGGTAATTTATGATTGAGCCGACATACGCAGCGTTTAACATGAATGCAGTCTCCGCGACCACGTGAACGTTGCCTTTAATCACTCTATAAAGCTGATTTTCAGCACTACGGACTTAATAGAGCCCTTAGTTTGGCTCTGCAAAACGTGTATTGGCGTATTGATTGAGTTGTTTGCTGGGGTGGTAGACAATGTCCACAAACAAACATGGAAAAACCATGAATAATTCATCATAATGCTTCTTAGAAAATGGAGTTGCGTTTTTAAAGGCAGTGAATAAAAGAGTGATAAACAAAGAGAAAAGTAGTGGTTGGCTCTGACAACTTGCAGTTACCATCTCTTTATATCTCTTTATTTATTCACATCTCTGCCTTCTGGGCAATATAGTGAATGATTCATCTCTTTCTAGCTAACACGAAAAAGATACAGGAGAGCGAGGGGAGATGAAAATACAGGTTTGATGTCAACCCAGGTCTTGGGTGAATGTCTTGGTGTCATCTCTGGTGCCAAGTTCGAGGATGCGGCCGTGGTGGTGACATTCAGTTTGATGCCAGTGCTGGCACGCGTCTCATGGTTTGGATGGTGAGGGTGGCAGAGATAGCTGGCAGAGCGGGCACAGGTGTCAGCATCTCAAGATCCTATGGGCACTGGGGAGTGTCTTGGCTGGCACTGCCACTGCCAAGCATTACTGCAGAGAGCAGACTCAAAATAGGGATAGAGAAAGAGAGAGAGATGAGACTGTTATTCAGCCCTGAGTAGAACTTTTACGGTCTCACATGGCGACATTAGAAAAGTATTGCATAATGTGATAATAAGGGTTTTGATCATTGCTTTTTTGGACTGGATGGTGTTCTTACCATAGTTTTGGTCTGGATGGTGTTTTTAACATAGTACCATAGTTTTGGTCTGGATGGTGTATTCACCCTAGTTTTGGTCTGGATGGTGTTTTTTTCCCATAGTTTTGGGTCTGGATGGTGTTCATCCTATATAGTTTTTTGGTCTGGATGGTGTTTTTTTTCCCATAGTTTTGGTCTGGATGGTGTTTTTTTCGCCATAGTTTTGGTCTGGTATGTGTTTTTCACCATAGTTTTGGTCTGGATGGTGTTTTCACCATAGTTTTGGTCTGGATGGTGTTTTTTTCCATAGTTTTGATCTGGAGGTGTTTTTTCGCCAAGTGTTTGGTCTGATGGTGTTTTACCATAGTATCATATTTTTGGTCTGGATGGTGTTTTTTACCAAAGTTTTGGAATGGATTGTGTTTTTCCATAGTTTTGATCAGGATGGTGTTTTTCGCTCAGTTGTTGGTCTTGATGGTGTATTTACAATAGTTGTTGCTGGATGGTTTTTTTACCATAGTTTTTGTTGGATGGTGTTTTCACCATAGTTTTGTTTGATGGTGTTTTTATCATAGTTTGGTCTGGATGGTGTTTTTATCATAGTTTTGGTCTGGAAGGTGTTTTTACCATAGTTTTGGTCTGGAAGGTGTGTTTACCATAGTTTTGGTCTGGGTGGTGGTTTTTACCATATATTTGGTCTGGATGTGTTATCACCATAGTTTTGGTCTGGATGTGTTTTTACCATAATTCTTTTGGACTGGTATGTGAGTTTACCATCGTTTTGGTCAGGATGGTGTTTTCATCATAGTTTTGGTCTGGGTGGTGTTTTTACCATTTTTGTACTGGATTGGTGTTTCTACATAGGTCCTTAGTGTTTGGGCTGGTTGGTGGTTTTGCCATAGTTTTGGTCAAGATGGTGTTTTCATCATAGTACCAGAGTTTTGATGTGGATGGTGTTTTCACCATGTTTTGGTCTGGGTGGTGTTTTCGCCAAATGTTGGTCTGATGGTGATTTTACCATTGTTTTGGACTGGATGGTGTTTTCACCATATACCATAGTTTTGGTTTGGGATGGTGTTTTACCATAGTTTTAGTCTGCATGGTGTTTACCTTAGGATTTGGTCTGGATGGTGTTTTACCATAGATTTGGTCTGGATGGTTTTTTTCCATAGTTTATATTCTGGATGGTGTTTTTTACATTATATCATAGTTTTTGTCTGGATCTGTTTTTCCCATAGTTTTTGTGTTTTTACCATCGCTTTTTGGTCTGGATGGTGTTTTTTACAATAGTTGTTGTCTTGATGCTGTTTATACCATAGTTTTGTCGGATTGTGTTTTACATGTTTTTGGTCTGGATGGTGTTTTTACCATAGTTTTTTGGTCTGGACGGTGTTTTCTCATAGTTTTGGTCTGGATTGTTTGTTTACCATAGCTTTGGTATGGGTGGTGTTTTCACCATAGTTTTGGTTTGGATTGTGTTTTTACCATAGTTTTGGTGAGGATTGTGTTTTACACTAGTTTTGGTCTGGATGGTGTTTTTACCATAGTTTTGGTCTGAATGGTGTTTTACCATATTTTTTGGGACTGGATGGTGTTTTTACCATATTATTGGTCTGGATGGTGTTATCACATAGTTTTTCTGGTTGGTGTTTTACCATAGTTTTGGTCTGAATGGTGTTTTTTACCATAGTACATGTTTTGGTGTGTATGGTGTTTTTACCATAGTTTTTAGTCTGCATGGTGTTTTTACTTAGATTTGGTCGTGGATGGTGTTTTTACCATAGATTTGGTCTAGATGTGTTTTTACCATAGTTTAATTCTGGATGGTGTTTTTACATTAGTATCATAGTTTTGGTCTGGATTGTGTTTTCACCATAATTGTTGTCTGGATGGTTTTTTTACCATAGTGTTCATAGCTTTGTTCTGGATGTTTACCATAGATTTGGTCTGGATATGTGTTTTTTCCATAGTTTTAATTCTGGATGTGTGTTTTTACATTAGTATCATAGTTTTTGTCTGGATCTTGTTTTCCCATAGTTTTTGTGTTTTTTACCATCGTTTTTGGTCTGGATGGTTTTTACAATAGTGTTGTCTGGATCTTTTTATAGTTTTTGGTCTGGATGGTTTTTTACCAGTTTTCGGTCTGGATGGTGTTTTTACCATAGTTTTGGTCTGGACGGTGTTTTCACCATAGTTTTGGTTTGGATTGTGTTTTTACCATAGCTTTGGTATGGGTGGTGTTTTCACCATAGTTTTGGTTTGGATTGTGTTTTTACCATAGTTTTGGTGTGGATTGTGTTTTACACTAGTTGTTCTGGATGGTGTTTTTACCATAGTTTTGGTCTGAATGGTGTTTTTACCATATTTTTGGGGACTGGATGTGTTTTTACCATATATTTGGTTGGATGTGTTTATCACCATAGTTTTGGTCTGGATGGTGTTTTTACCATAGTTTTTTTGACTGATGGTGTTTCTACCATAGTTTTTTGACTGGATGATGTTGTTACCATAGATTTGGTCTGGATGGTCTTTTCATCATAGTTTTGGTTCTGGATTGTGTTTTTACCATTTATCCATAGTTGTTTGTCTGGATGGTGTTTTCCATAGTTTATTCTGGATGGTGTTTTTACATTAGTATCTATAGTTTTTGTTGGATCTTGTTTTTCCCATTAGTTTTGTGTTTTTACCATCGTTTTTGGTCTGGAGGTGTTTACAATAGTTGTTGTCTGGATGCTGTTTTATACCATAGTTTTGGTCTGGATGGTTTTTTTTACCAGTTTCGGTCTGGATGGTGTTTTTACCATATTTGGTCTGGACGGTGTTTTCACCATAGTTTTGGTTTGGATTGTGTTTTTTACCATAGCTTTGGTATGGGTGGTGTTTTCACATAGTTTTTGGTTTTGGATTGTGTTTTACCATAGTTTTGGTGAGGATTGTGTTTTACACTAGTTTTGGTCTGGATGGTGTTTTTATCCATAGTTTTGGTCTGAATAGTTTTTTACCATAATTTTTGGACTGGATGTGTTTTTACCATATATTTGGTCTGGATGGTGTTATCACCATTGTTTTGGTCTGGATGTGGTTTTACCATAGTTTTTTGGACTGGATGGTGTTTCTACCATAGTTTTTGGACTGGATGATGTTGTTACCATACTAGATATTTTTGGTCTGGTTGTGGTCTTTTCATCATAGTTTTGGTCTGGATTGTGTTTTTACCATTTTACCATAGTTGTTGTCTGGATGGTGTTTTTACCATAGTTTTCAGGGACAGGATGGTGTGTTTACCATAGTTTTGGTCAAGATGGTGTTTTTACCATAGTTTTTTGGACTGGATGGTGTTATTACCATAGTACCTTAGTTTTGGTCTGGATGGTGCTTTCACCATAGTTTTGGTCTAGTTGTTATTTTTACCATTTTACCATAGTTTTGGTCTGGATTGTGTTTTTGCCATAGTTTTCAGGGTCTGGATGGTGTTTTCCACAATAGTTTTGGTCTGGATGGTGCTTTCATCATAGTTTTGGTCTGGATGGTGCTTTCATCATAGTTTTGGTCTGGATGGTGTTTTTACCATATTGTCATAGTTTTGGTGTGGATGGTGTTTTAACATAATTTTGGTCTGATTGGAGTTTTTACCATCGTATTAGTCTGGATTGTGTTTTTACAATAGTACTATAGTTTTGGTCTGGACTGTGTTTTTACCATAGTTTTGGTCCTGATGGTGTTTTCACCATAGTTTTGGTCTGGATTTTGTTTCACCATAGTTTTGGTCTGGATTGTGTTTTCACCATAGTTTTGGTCTGGGTAATGTTTTAACCATAGTGTTTGTCTGGAGGTGTTTTCACCATAGTTTTGGTCAGGATGTTTTTTTACCATAGTACCATAGCATTGGTCTGGATGGTGTTTTACACCATAATTTTGGCCTGGATGGTGTTTTCATCATAGTTTTGGTCTGGATTGTGTTTTCACCATAGTTTTGGTCAGGATGGTGTTTTCGCCACAGTTTTGGCCAGGATTGTCACGCCCTGACCGTAGATTGCTTTGTATGTTTCTATTTTTAGTTTGGTCAGGGTTGGATGTGGGTGGGTATTCTATGTTGTAGGTCTAGGTTTTCTATTTCTATGTGTTTGGCCTGGTATGGTTCTCAATCAGAGTCTATCGTTGTCTCTGATTGAGAGCCATACTTAGGTAGCCTGTTTTCCCACTTTTGTTTGTGGGTGGTTATTTTCTGGTTAGTGTTTGTTGCACCTGTCAGAACTGTTCGTTGGTCATTTTGTTGTTTTTGTTCGTGTATTCATCTTGATTAAAAGTAATTATGGATACGTACCACGCTGCACTTTGGTCCTTCTCTCCTTCTCCCGACGACAAACGTTACAAGGATGGTGTTTCGCCATAGTTTTGGTCAGGATGGTGTTTTCACCATAGTTTTGGTTTGGATTGTGTTTTTACCATAGCTTTGGTGTGGATTGTGTTTTTACCATAGTACCATAGTTTTGGTCTGGATGGTGTTTTCACCATAGTTTTGGACTGGATGGTGTTTTCACCATAGTTTATGTCTGGATGGTGTTTTCACCATAGTGCCATGGTTTTGGTCTGGATGGTGTTTTTACCGTAGTTTTGGTCTGGGTGGTGTTTTTACCTTAGATTTGGTCTGGATGGTGTTTTACCATAGATTTGGTCTGGATTATGTTTTACCATAGTTTTGGTCTGGATGGTGTTTTTACCATAGTTTTGGTTTGGATGGTGTTTTTACCATAGTTGTTGTCTGGATTGTGTTTTTACCATAGCATTGGTGTGGATTGTGTTTTTACCATAGTACCATAGTTTTGGTGTGGATTGTGTTTTTACCATAGTTGTAACGGCAGTCTAAGTCGTCCTCAGACGAGGAGAGGCGAGAAGGATCGGAGGACCAATGTGCAGCGCGGTAAGTTTCCATAATTTAATGACATGAAAACTAGACAAGAATACAAAACAACAAACGTACTAACCGTCACAGTCCCGTGTGGCACAAACACTGACACAGGAGACAACCACCCACAAAATCCCAACACAAAACAAGCCACCTATATATGATTCTCAATCAGGGACAACGATAGACAGATGCCTCTGATTGAGAACCATATTAGGCTGAACACAGAAACAGACAAACTAGACACACAACATAGAATTCCCACCCAGCTCACGTCCTGACCAACACTAAAACAAGCAAAACACATAAGCACTATGGTCAGGACGTGACAATAGTACCATAGTTTTGGTCTGGATTGTGTTTTTACCATAGTTTTTGGGACTGGATTGTGTGATTACCATAGTTTTTTTTCTGGATGGTGTTTTTGCCATCGTTCCATAGTTTATGGTTCGGGTGGTGTTTTCACCATCATTTTTGTCTGGATGGTGATTTCACCATAGTACCATAGTTTTTGGTGTGGGATGGTTTTTTACCATTAGATTGTTGGTCTGGAGGGTGTGTTTTCCATAGATTTGGGGCTTGACTGGTGGTCAGATGGTGTGTTTTTACCATAGTTTTGGTCTGGATGGTGTGTTTACCATAGTTTTGGTCTGGATGGTGTGTTTACCATAGTTTTGTCTGGATGGTGTGTTTACCATAGTGTTTGGTCTGAGTGTGGTGTGTTTACCAAGTTTTGGACTGGATGGTGTTGTTACCATAGTTTTTTGGACTGGGTGGTGTTTTTACCATAGATTTTGGTCTGGATGGTGTTTTTACCATCGTTTTTTGGACTGGATGGTGTTTACCATAATTATTGGACTGGGTGGTGTTTTACCATAGTTTTGGTCTGAATTGTGTTTTTACCATAGTTTTTTGGTCTGGATGGTGTTTTTGCCATCGTTCCGTAGTTTATGGTTCGGGTGGTGTTTTCACCACATTTTTGTCTGGATGGTGTTTTCACCATAGTTTTTTGGTCTAGATTGTGTTTTCGCCATTTGTTGTCGGATGGTGTTTTTTTACCATTGTTTTGGTCTGGATTGTGTTTTCACCATAGTTGTTGTCTGGATGGTGTCTTCACCATAGTACCATAGTTTTGGTGTGGATGGTGTTTTTACCATAGATTTGGTCTGGAGGGTGTGTTTTCCATAGATTTGGACTGGATGGTGGTTTTACCATAGTTTTGGGATGGATGGTGTGTTTACCATAGTTTTGGTCTGGATGGTGTGTTTACCATAGTTTGTGTCTGGATGGTGTGTTTACCATAGTTTGGTCTGGAGTGGTGTTTTACATAGTTGTGTGCTGGATGGTGTGTGTTTTACCATAGTTTTGGTCTGGATGGTGTTTTTTTACCATCGTTTTGGTCTGATGATGTGTTTTTACCATAGTTTTAGGACTGGATGGTGTTTTTACCATAGTTTTTGGTCTGGATGGTGTTTTTACCATAGTTTGGTCTGGGTGTTGTTTGCACCATAGTTTTTGGTCTGGATGGGTGTTTACCAATAGTTTTTAGGATTGGATTGGTGTTTTACCATAGTTTTTGGTCTGGATGGTGTTTTTACCATAGTTTTTGGTCTGGGTGTTGTTTGCACCATAGTTTTGGTCTGGATTTTGTTTTTACCATAGTACCATAGTTTTGGTCTGGATTGTGTTTTTACCATAGTTTTGGTCTAGATTGTGTTTTCACCATAGTTTTGGTCTAGATTGTGTTTTTAACATAGTTTTGGTCTAGATGGTGTTTTCGCCATAGTTCTGGTCTGGATGGTGTTTCTACCATTTTACCATAGGTTTTGTCTGGATGGTGTTTTTACCAGAGTTTTTTGGACTGGATGGTGTTATTACCATTGTTTCTGTCTGGATGGTGTTTTTGCCATAGTTTTGGTCTGGATGGTGTTTTGCCATATTTGATGAGGACAGGCTTGTGGTAATGGCTGGAGCGGTGTGAGTGAAATGGTATCAAACACATGGTTTCAATCGTTTCCATGTGTTTGATGCCATTCGGTTCGCTCCGTTCCAGCCATCATTATGAGCTGTCCCCCCCTCAGCAGCCTCCACTGTTGTGTGTGTGTCCATGTGCCAGACATAAGCTAAAAGATGCAAAAGTCCACCCCAATTAAGGTAAAAACACCATCCAGACCAAAACTATGGGCCTCTTATACAACAACAATTATTAGCATTGGCTCAAGCTAATGTTGTTGAGGGCGGCAGCTAATGTTGTTCGGGTGGCAGGTAGCCTAGCAGTTAGAGCGTTGGACTTGTAACCGAAAGGTTGCAAGATAAAATCCCGAGCTGACAAGGTAAAAATCTGTCGTTCTGCCCCTGAACAAGGCAGTTAACCCACTGTTCCTAGGCCATCATTGAAAATAAGAATTTGTTCTTAACTGACTTGCCTAGTTAAAGAAAGGTAAAATAAAAAAATCTTGTAATGAACAGGTGCAGCGTGACTTTTTGAGGTTGACTGTTGAGTCACACTGAGGTTAGGCTGACTCTCAAGGGCATCGTTGCTGTGGTGAAGAGGAGCCCTTGTTTACTTTTGCCTCTTTTAGCTTATGTCTGTCTTGGACACACACATCAGTGGAGGATGCGGAGGGGAGGACAGCTCATAATAATGGCTGGAACGAAGCGAATGGAATGGCATGATGTATTTGATACCATTCCACTCATAGCGCTGCAGCCATTACCACAAGCCGGTCCTCCCCAATTAAGGTGCCACCAACCTCCTGCGACACACACACACACACAAACAAAGGATCAAAGAGCACACAAAATCAGGAGGCAAATAGCCTATCTGAAATGCGAAAGCACACACACACACACACAATGTATACACAGCAAAATGACAGAGGTGGGATGTGTCTGTTGGTTGGCAAAATTATTTACCAGGGACACCTGGGCACAGCAGGGAGAGTACAGTACAATGGGTCACGACAGCTACCATAATACACCAAAAATATGTACCAGGAAGTTATAATTAGTCTTCTACTAAAAATAATATCTGAACATTAATGTTAGCTATTAGTGTCATTAGTGCCCACTCAAAATGCTTAGAGTAATCATGGGAGAAAGATTTGGGTCTGAGATGAATGTCTGAGATGACAATCTGAAATTTGGGTCTGAGAAGAGGCTTGTATGTGGGTGGGCTGTGGTTCTTTCTAAGAAAAAGGGAATAAGAATGGAGGTAGGTGGTTGAATTCATCAACCTAATTTCACATCTGAGCCAACTGTAAGCCCTAGAGTGAGTTGGCTGTGTTCAATACTGTCCAATTTCATAGATCTGTAATTAACTAAGGCAATTCTGACTCATAGACGTAGAGTATAATCACAAAGCAGAGCCACTCTAGCCTGGGTGTTTCCGATCTCTTGCACAGAAACAGACTAGCAGCCAGGCTAGGGTCAGTCCTGATCGCTCATTCCATCCATTATAAACCTCTGTAGCTCAGCTGCTGAAGTGTCACAAAGTGAACCTGATGTCACTCGCTCCCCATACAGACAGGTAATGGACAGACTACAAAAACATCCCTGCTTCCTGTTTTGGTTGGCTGCCACAGTTACGTTGATAGATTATCCTAAGACCAATATGATAACAATAAGTGATGCAACACTGATGGATGGAGTATACCACTAATGTCTGAATTTGCTCTCCAATAGCAATTACAGATTATCATCAGTTACAGCGTTAATCCGTTTAAACACCATTTTAGACTACTGGAAGCCTATTGACTTAACTAGAGTGGAAGAATGGTGGTCTGAACATTAACATTTTAGAACTACTGATTTCATGAGTAGACTTTGCAGAAGCTGCTGAAGAGTTCACTTAGTACTCTGCCTGGAGTGTGCATCTGTGAGCTAACATCCCATTCACACATTTGGGATTTGGGAATGTCCCTATTTGGGCTTAGCTCTGAAGTGTCTCCCGTCCCACTCTCTTAATTTAAGGAGTTTTAATAATACAGCGTGATGGATTCAGATCAGGCAGCGGCCTTAGGGACATGGTGAACAAGGACCTCACTGGGATTATATACTCAGCTATGTTTATGGATGGATAATTGTGTGTGTGTGTGTGTGTGTGTGTGTGTGTGTGTGTTGTGTGTGTGGTGTTGTGTGGTGTGTGTGGTGTGTGTGTGGTGTGTGTGTGTGTGTTGTGTGTGTTGTGTGTGTGTGGTGTGTGGTGCATCTCTGTCTCTGCCTGTGCTGTATGTGGACCTGCCTGCGCACATAATTCCTCGTTTATTAATTCTCCTCTAAGGAAATCCCAGGGAAAAGGCCTCCAGCACAGTTCTCATTGAGAAACATGTAATCATGGTCAAACCTCTTTCACCATCCCCAATCGCCAGCCGAAAATCTATTTAACAGTTCTTTATGGGATTATTCTATCTCAGTTTTCCCCGGAAACAGTCAAAACAGCCCCACACAGCTTCTTTCACACAGAAACCCTCAAACAAGAAGAAGAAGAAATCCCTGTGAACGTCCCTTTTGGTGGAGGGGGAACGAGTGCTTTTTGATGTGTTTTTCTACCCAGGGTGCTGCTGTGTTCTGAAATGTCTTTGCTTAATTCCATATCTCCTCCCACCACCACCCCATCCTCCCCTCCTCCCAGTCAGTTAATTTCTGTTTTTTAAACAACTAATTGACAGTTGTCGGTTCAATTATTTGAATTTCATTTTCTGAGCTCAATGCAGTGTGTGATGTGTGATGTAGTAGGGAGTTGTAATTTACAACAGTTTCCAAAATTCTACATAGTTTAGCACAGAAAACGTATGAATTAACTACAATGACAATCCATTGCGCGTCTACTTGTCCATCTGAAAGGGAGAGAAGAGCCAGAATAATGTGGGATTGAGAGGGCTAGAGAGCAGTTGCTTCGCGAGGTATCTTTAACTGAAGTTAAAGTTGGTATTCAGCAGTTATAAAGTATACCTTATTTACTTTGAAGAACTACTAAAATAGTGATTTTGTCAGACAGCATAGGCAGCAGCTCTCTAGACGGGACTTGTAATGAAATAATAAAGTCATCAAATAAAACAAATGTAATATACACAACTGAAATATTTTATTAAAGTCATGTGAATAAATTATGGTTAATAAGTGATAAGCAGGGACTTTCATCATGGGACTTTTATTAATTGTTTTGTGACAGCATTCAACCCACATAATGCATAGTGCATTTAATAAAATAAATACAAAATAATAAAAAACAGTGAATCTTTTTTATAATCGAACCGAAACCAAACCGGCCTCAAAAAGCCCTAATCACTCAGCACTACCTCCTTCCCTCCTCCCCTGAACCATCCTCTCTTCCCCTGCCCCATCCTTTCCTCCCCTCCCACATCCAGACATATCCTTCCCTCCTCCTTTCCCATACCGTCCCGTGTTCCACTGATCCTGAATCATTCAGAATGTTTTTTTTACCCTTTCATTTTAATCTCCCCTCTGGCTGGATCACACAGTGCTCCCACATCCGGCAGGTGCAACCAGATTGCTGTGTGCATGTGTGCATGAGTGGATGTCTGTTTCTGCATACGCATGTTTAATGCCCAAAGGCTAATCATGTTACACATTCATGAATCTTCAATGTCCGTGTTGTGTTGAACAGCACAGGGCTTTCCTATGCCTTTTACTGTCCTACTCTTACTCCTACTTTTACACGTACCTCTACTACTGCTACTACCTCTGTTGCTGCTACTACTGCTAATGCTACTGCTAATGCTACTACTACTGGTACTGCTGTTACTACTACTACTATTACTACTGTTGGTATTAATACTGCTACTACTACCACTTCTATTATTGCTACTGCTACTACTACTACTGTTGCTACTACTAATACTACTACTGATGTTACTGCTGTTTCTACTACTACTACTACTGTTACTACTACTGCTGTTACAACTACTACTATTACTACTGCTGGTACTAATACTGCTACTACTACCACTACTATTATTGCTACTGCTACTACTACTACTGCCGTTACTGCTACTACTGTTACTGATGTTACTACTACTAATACTACCACTGCTGTTACTGTTGTGACTACTACTACTGTTACTGCTGTTACTACTACTACTACTACTGTTACTACTACTACTACTGCTGTTACTACTACTACTACTGCTGTTACTACTACTACTGTTACTACTACTACTACTACCGTTTGTGATACCGCTGCTACTACTTACTACTACAGCTGCTGCTGTAACCAGTTCTGTACCGGTACCTTTCTGCGTTGTGTTCTGGTAAGGTGTAGGTGGAAGATAAGGCTCTGGACACAATTCTGCCGGTTGTCTCTCTTTTAATGACTGCATGGAATGGATACAAATACAAGGCAAAAGTTAATGCTGCCGTCTGGACTCCATACAAGTATATTTGCCTCTCCTCATCACGCTCTGAGCAAACTGAGGAGTAAAAGCATGGCTCCCGTTGATGACATCACAGCATTAACACAATTTAGAAAATAAATACAAGAAAATAATTCACTCTTGAAAGTAATGTAATACATATTTAAATAACCTTAAAATAATAAATGTAAATAAATTTGAGGGATTTTCGGTGAAATGCATAAAGTATTTTTACACCTGTTACACTGCTGCTACTACTTACTACTACTGCTGCTACTACTGCTACTGCTTCTACCACTACTGCTGCTACTATTATTACTACTACTACTGCTGCTATTGCTGCTACTAGTTTCTACTACTACTGCTGCTGCTGCTACTACTACTACTACTGCTAATGCTAATGCTACTACCACTACTGCTAATTCTACTACTACTACTACTGCTAATGCTACTACTACTGCTAATGCTGCTACTACTGCTGCTTACAACTACTACTTACTACTACTACTGCTACTACTACTACTACTGATGTTACTACTACTACTACTGCTGCTACTACTGCTGCTACTACTGTTGCTGCTACTGCTGCTGCTACTGCTACTACTACTACTGCTAATGCTACTACTGCTTCTACTACTACTGCTTCTACCTCTACTGCTACTACTACTGGTACTGCTGCTGCTACTATTACTTATTTTGCTGCTACTAGTTAGTATTACTACTGCTAATACTACTAATGCTGCGACCACAACTACTGGTACTGCTGCAACTACTACAACTACTAATGCTGCTACTACTACTGCCAGTACTGCTACTGCTGCTACTACTGCTACTACTACTACTACAGCTGCTGCTACTACTGCTGCTCCTATTGTTGCTACTACTACTACTGGTGCAACTACTTACTACTACTGATGCTACTAGTTTCTACTACTGCTGCTACTAGTTTCTACTACTACTGCTAATGCTAATACTACTGTTGCTATTACTACTACTACTGTTGCTACTACTACAGCTGCTGCTACTACTGGTGCAATTACTTACTACTACTGCTTCTACCACTACTACAAGTTTCTACTACTACTCCTGCTACTAGTTTCTACTACTACTGCTGCTACTAGTTTCTACTACTACTGCTGTTACCAGTTTCTACTACTACTACTGGTACTATTATTGCTACTGCTGCTACTACAACTGCTGGTACTGCTGCTACTACTAGTTGCTACTAATGCAACTACCGCTACTACTACTGCTGCTATTACTGCTACATCTACAACTGCTGCTGCTACTACTACTGCTGCTGCTTCTGCTACTACTACTGCTATTACTACAGGTGCTGCTACTACTGCTGCTGCTACTACTGCTGCTGCTAAAACTACTGTTACTAGTTACTACTACTACAACTACTATTACTGCTGCTGCTACTAATCCGTCTTTTGCTGCTACTAGTTATTACTACTGCAACTACTGCTACTACTACTACTACTGCAACTACTGCTACTAATACAGCTACTACTGCTACTACTACTGCTACTCCTATTGTTATTAATACTGCTACTATTTACTGGTACTACTGCTGCTGCTATTATTGCTACTGTTGCTACTGCCACTGCTACTACTAGTACTGCTGCTGCTACTAGTCACTGCTGCTAGTAGTAGTAGTAGTAGGTACTACTACTGCTACTAGTTACTATTACTGCTACTAGTTACTACTGCTACTTTCACTACTGCTACTACCATTGATGCTAATACAGCTACTACTGCTACTACTACTGCTACTCCTATTGTTGCTAATACTGCTACTACTTACCGGTGCTACTGCTGCTACTATTATTAGCAGCTACTATTATTGCTACTGCTGCTACTGCTACTGCCACTGCTACTGCTACTACCTCTACTGCTGCTAA
This sequence comes from Salvelinus sp. IW2-2015, assembly GCF_002910315.2. Taxonomy (NCBI): domain Eukaryota; kingdom Metazoa; phylum Chordata; class Actinopteri; order Salmoniformes; family Salmonidae; genus Salvelinus; species Salvelinus sp. IW2-2015. The sequence continues at coordinate 152,086 of NW_019942775.1, read as the reverse complement.
TACTACTACTACTGCTGCTACTAGTTACTATTACTGCTTTTACTGTTACTAGTTACTACTAGTGCTACTACTACTGCTACTACTAATCCTGCTATTGCTACTAATAGTTACTATTACTACTGCAACTACTACTGCTACTATTACTGATACTGCTGCTACTACTTACTACTACAGCTGCTGCTACTACTACTACTACTGCTACTCCTATTGTTGCTAATACTGCTACTACTTACTACTACTACTGCTGCTATTTGTACTGCTGCTACTGTTATTGCTGCTGCTACTGCTGCTTCTACTGCTATTGCAACTACTACAGATGCTGCTGCTACGACTACTACTACTGCTGCAACTACTGCTGCTACTACTACTGGTACTGCTGCTGCTACTAGTTACTACTAGTGTTGCTACTACTACTACTAATATTGCTGCTACTACTACTACTACTACTACTACTATTGCTGCTACTAGTTACTACTACTATTGCTGCTACTAGTTACTACTGCTACGTCTACTACTACTACTGCTACTGCTAATGCTGCTACTACTACTACTGCTACTGATGGTACTAATACTGCAACTGCTGCTACTAATACTGGTGCTACTTATCCTGCTATTGCTACTAATAGTTACTACTACTACTACAACAACTACTACTGCAACTATTACTGATTCTGCTGCTGCTACTATTTTCCTACTGCTGCTACTGTTACTACTATTGATGCTACTTATGCTACTGCTACTATTGCCACTGCTGCTACTACTACTACTCCTATTGTTGCTACTGCTTCTACTACTGCTATTGTTGCTACCGCCGCTATTGCCACTGCTGCTACTGCTGCTGCTATTGTTGCAACTGCTACCACTGCTGCTACTACTACTCCTATTGTTGCTACTGCTGCTACTACTGCTATTGTTGCTACTGCCGCTATTGCCACTGCTGCTACTGCTGCTATTGTTGCTACTGTTACTACTATTGATGCTACTTCTGCTACTGCTACTATTGCCACTGCTGCTATTGTTGCTACTACTGCTGCTACTACTACTCCTATTGCTGCTACTGCTGCTACTACTGCTATTGTTGCTACTGCCGCTACTGCTATTGTTGCTACTGCTATTGTTGCTACTGCTACTACTACTGTTGCTACTACTAATCCTATTGTTGCTACTGCTGCTACTACTACTGCTATTGTTGCTACTTCTGCTACTGCTATTGTTGCTACTGCTGCTTCTGCTACTTCTGCTACTAATATTGTTGCTACTACTGCTACTGCCATTCCTATTGATATTGTTGTTACTTCTGCTACTGCTGCTACTTCTACTGCTAGTTGCTACTGCCACTATTGCTACTGCTGCTACTGCTTCTGTTGCTACTGTTATCATACTGCTATTGTTGCTACCTCTGCTACTGCTGCTGCTACTCTTATTGCTATTAATGCTACTGCTGCTACTGCTAATGCTACTACTGCTGCTGTTGTTGCTAATTCTGCTAGTGCTACTCCTAGTGCTATTATTACTACCTCTGCTACTGCCACTTCTGCTGCTACTACTGCTACTGCTGCTTCTACTACTGCTGCTACTGCTGCAGCTGCTACTACCGCTACGGTTACTGCTACTACTATCCTTACTACTCCTTCTGCTACTGAATATAATGATCTGTTATAGCTGCAGTCCACTCAGACCCCACTATCTGCTCTCAGGCTTCAGTTAGTAGAAAAACACCACAACTACAGGCCATGCTGCTGCCACAGATGTGTCCACAGTTTCAATATGGTCAACTTAATGAAGGAGCTTGTGTTTGTACACCTTGAGCTGTGAATGAGTTGGGCTGGCAATGGGTTCTTGTCGTGGTGGGATGTTATGTTTTTTGTTGTTATAAAGTACCAGTTTAAAGTTTGGACACACCTACACATACACATTTATATACACATACACCTGTTCTGAAAGGCCCCAGAGTCTGCAACACCACTAAGCAAGGGGCACCACCAAGCAAGAGGCACCATGAAGACCAAGGAGCTCTCCAAACAGGTCAGGGACAAAATTGTGGAGAAGTACAGATCAGGGTTGGGTTATAGAATTATATATGAAACTTTGAACATCCCACAGAGCACCATTAAGTCAATCATTAAAAAGAATATGGCACCACAACAAACCTGCCAAGAGAGGGACGCCCACCAAAACTCACGAACCAGGCAAGGAGGGCATTAATCAGAGAGGCAACAAAGAGACCAAAGATAACCCTGAAGGAACTGCAAAGCTCCACAGCGTCGATTGGAGGATCTGTCCATAGGACCCCTTTAAGCCGTACACTCCACAGAGCTGGGCATTACCGAAGAGTGGCCAGAAAATTGCCATTGCTTCAAGAAAGAAATTAGCAAACACGTTTGGTGTTCGCCATAGGGCATGTGGGAGACTCCCCAAATATATAGAAGAAGGTACTCTGGTCAGATGAGAGTAAAATGTAGCTTTTTGGCCATCAAGGAAAACGCTATGTCTAGCGCAAATCCAACAACTCTCATCACCCCAAGAAAAACATCCCCACAGTGAAGCATGGTGGTGGCAGCATCATGCTGTGGGGATGTTTTACATCGGCAGGGACTGGGAAACTGGTCAGAATTGAAGGAATGATGGATGGCGCTAAATACAGGGAAATTCTTGAGGGATACCTGTTTCAGTCTTCCAGAGATTTGAGACTGGGACGGAGGTTCACCTTCCAGCAGGACAATGACCCTAAGCATACTGCTAAAGCAACACTTGAGTTATTTAAGGGGAAACATTTAAATGTCTTGGAATGGCCTAGTCAAAGCCCAGATTTCAATCCAATTGAGAATTTGTGGTATGACGTAAAGACTGCTGTACACCAGCAGAACCCATCCAACTTGAAGGAGCTGGAGCAGTTTTGCCTTGAAGAATGGGCAAACATCCCAGTGGCTAGATGTGCAAAGCTTATAGAGACATGCCCCAAGAGACTTGCAGCTGTAATTGCTGCAAAAGGTGGCACTACAAAGTATTGAATCTGGGGGGGGGGGGTGAATAGTATGAATGCTCAAGTTTTCAGTTTTTTTTGTCTTATTACTTGTTTGTTTCACAATTTAAAAAAAATGGTAGGCATGTTGTGTAAATCAAATGATACAAACCCCCCCCAAAAATCTATTTTAATTCCAGGTTGTAAGGCAACAAAATAGGAAAAATGCCAAGTGGGTGAATACTTTCGCAAGACACTCTATGCTGAGCACTTGTTGGCAGTTTTTCCTTCACTCAGTGGTCCAAATCATCCCAAACCATCTCAATTGGGTTGAGGTCAGAGGATTGTGGAGGCCAGGCCATCTGATGCAGCACTGCATCACTCAAATAGCTCTTACAAAGCCTGGAGGTGTGTTTTGGGTAATTGTCCTGTTGAAAAACAAATGATAGTCCCACTAAACGCAAACCAGATGGGATGGCGTATCGCTGCAGAATGCTGTGGTAACCATGCTGGTTAAGTGTGCCTTACATTCTAAATAAATCACAGACAGTGTCACCAGCAAAGCACCCCTACACCAGCACACCCTCCTCCTCCATGCTTCACGGTGGGAACCACACATGCAGAGATCATCCGTTTTCCTACTCTGTGTCTCACAAAGACACAGCAGTTGAAACCAAAAATCTCAAATTTGGATTCATCAGACCAAAGGACAGATTTCCACCGGTCTAATGTCCACTGCTCGTGTTTCTTGGCCCAAGCAAGACTCTTCTTCTTATTGGTGTCCTTCAGTAGTGGTTTCTTTGCAGCAATTTGACCATGAAGGTCTGATTCATTTAGTCTCCTCTGAACAGTTTATGTTGAGATGTGTCTGTTACTTGAACTCTGTGAAGCATTTATTTGGTCTGCAATCTGAGGTGCAGTTAAATATAAATTAACTTATCCTCTGCAGCAGAGGTAACTCTGGGCATTACTTTCCTGTGGCGGTCCTCATGAGAGCCAGTTTCATCATAGCGCTTGATGGTTTTTGCAACGGCACTTGAAGAAACTTTCAAATTTCTTGAAATGTTCAGGATTGACTGACCTTTTATTCTTAAAGTAATAATGGATTGTCGTTTCTCTTTGCTTATTTGAGCTGTTCTTGCCATAATATGGACTTGTTCTTTTACCAAATAGGGCTATCTTCTTTATACCCACCCTACCTTGTCACGACACAACTGATTGGCTCAAACGCATTAAGAAGGAAAGAAATTCCACAAATGAACTTTTAACAAGGCACACCTGTTAATTGAAATGCATTCCAGGTGACTACCTCATGAAGGTGGTTGAGAGAATAACAAGAGTGTGCAAAGCTGTCATCAAGGCAAAGGGTGGCTATGTGAAGAATCTCAAATATAAAATATATTTTGATTTGTTTAACACTTTTTTCCTTTCTACATGATTTCATAAGTGAAATTTCATAGTTTTGATGTCTTCACTATTATTCTACAATGTAGAAAATAGTAAAAATGAAGAAAAACCCTTGAATGAGTAGGTGTTCTAAAACTTTTGACCGGTAGTGTATTATGATTTGTTTAGTACTTTTTTGGTTACTAAATGATTCCATGTGTGTTATTTCATAGTTTTGATGTCTTCACTATTATTCTACAAAGTAGAACATTTTTTAAATAAAGAAAAACCCTGCAATGAGGAGGTGTGTCCAAACTTTTGACTGGTGCTGTATGTTAAACAGTGATATGTTATATAGAATATGAGAATATGACGAGTAGCGGTAGGTGGGGGAAAAATCCCTGGGGAAGCCAAGGCCCCCCCCCCCCAAAAAATCCATATTACCATCTATGAACCTGTTAGTTCATATGCCTTGCAACCGTGATATATGGGCCAAAAGTCTGAGACAATAAGAAGACACAGTAGCAGAATAACTTTAACCACACCTTTTGTTTTATGACAAAACCGGAGAGCAACCTATGTCCAGTCCACAAGTCCACAAGTCAAGCAAGTTAATGTTTCCGACATTTTCGGACCACTAAACAACTATTGATTTAGAACCACAGAGAGTTACCACAAGTCACAAAGAAAACAATAGCTGCCTCCACTATCCAGCATCATTTGAACTTCAACATTTCAACATCATCAAATCACCTCTGCTTAGTCTACAACAGTGACAACTAAAAGATACCAAAAACAATATAGGCCAATCAACGTAAGCTAAATATGATGTGGCTGTCCATGGCTCTGATTTCTGTGTGTGTGTTTGTGCGTGCGTGAGTGTCCATGCAAGTAGAAAAACATGTTGACCCACCCTACTTTTAGAGAAACACTAATGCCATCCTCCTCTCTTTCATGTTTACAAAACGGTCTGTTAGCTAGTAAACATTAGCATTCTACATCTAGCTACATATTGAACTTCCATCCTCACAGGCCAGGGGCACAAGAATGTATGAATTAATGTTTGGATCAGAATCGCCGTTATAATCATTGGCCAGTACGGAGAATTAAGTGAAACCACAAGACCAAATCTCCATCTATGGCTAATTTAGGAATGGGCCAATTTTAGCTAGCTAGCTAGCTAGTTAGACACCGGAAGAAAACAACACAACGAGATGCAACAATTCTAGTTTTTCTGTCAATGACGTTTGATAGGAGTGACTCCAAAATCCAAGCTGGCTTCCCTTGACACTTTTTTTTGGTGCGCCAAGACCATTCACAGTTGAGCTCACTCAGTTTAGCTCAATGCTGATTGGCAAATGTTGTATAATTTTTTTTATCAAGGGATGCCAAATGCTCGCTGGCTTCCCTTGCCTTCAATGCTACAGGCGGCAATAATGCCATACTCGTTTGGAATAGACAACATCAGATAGATGGCCTACACGTAGAGTGACAGAGGGCGCTGTTTCGCTCGTTCAGATGCATTTTCCTGTGAGATACATTCAGCCTCTTGCAAATTGAAGGAAAATTATGAAACACAGAGAGACTAAAGATACATTATTTAATGTTTTTTATTTTTATACATTTTTTGGGGAAGCCTGGCTTCCCTTCGCATCCCTGAATACATGCCACTGGCTGTGAGCAGAGGTAGAGGTAGAGAGACAGAGACACAGAGGCAGAGAGACAAAGAGACAGAAAGACAGAGAGACAGAGAGACTAAAAGACAGAGACAACAGAGAGACAGAGACAGGAAAGACAGAGAGACAGAGACAGAAAGACGTAGGTGACACACACACACACACAACACACACACACACACACACACACACACACCACACACACACACACACACACACACACACACACACACACCACACACACCACACACACACACACACACACACACACACACACACACACACACACACACACACACACACTAGGCTATTAGAGAGAGAGAGTGAGTCATCATAGCCAGCATGATAATACGTTACGCTACTGCTACTCTCTGTTATTATCTATGCATAGTCACTTTAATATCTCTACCTACATGTACATATTACCTCAATTACCTCGACTAACCGGTGCCCCCGCACATTGACTCTGTACCAGTACCCCCTGTATATAGCCTTGCTATTGTTATTTTACTGCTGCTCTTTAATTATTTGTTACATTTATTTCTTCTTTTTTTTTGTGGTATTTTCTTTAAACTGCATTGTTGTTTAAGTGCTTGTAAGTAAGCATTTCACTGTAAGGTCTACACCTGTTGTACCAGTACCCCCTGTTTAACCCTCTGTTTCCCCCATGTCCTTGTCTGGAATTGGTTATTGTAATGCTTGTGCACGTTATGCTGGTGTGAGACGGGTTTTACCCATTGATTATTGTACTGTTAACAGTGGTTTTATTTTTGCTCTCCTGCGCCTGACTTCTCTGCCGCCAGTACACACCCCTTACAGAATTCCGGCCCCAAACTTATGGAGACAGCAGGAGCAGGTACCCCGCTATAGGGGTGGAGGAGCGTGTCCGGGAGCATGCAGCAATGCTCCACCATCTCGGCACCACCATGGACCGCGTTGTCCAGACAATGGACCGCTGAGAGAGACAGGGAGTTCTCCCAGCGCCTCCACCAGCACAACCGGGGTCTCCACTACGCACCCCTCCTTCTCTTCTTCTCCCGCCCTCGTCTCGTGCCTCACCGGGAAAGCCCTGGAGTGGGCCAACGCCATGTGGAGAGAGGGAGATGCGGCGTTGGACCAGTTTGAGGAGTTCACCCGCCGTTTCCGGGCAGTCTTCGACCACCCGCCTGAGGGTAGAGCGCCTCTTCCATCTGAGGCAGGGGACGAGGAGCGCCCAGGAGTTCGCCCTGGAGTTTCGGACCCTGGCTGCCGGCGCGGGATAGAACGACAGGGCCCTGATCGACCATTATCGCTGCAGTCTGCTCGAGGTCGTCCGTCGGGAGTTGGCCTGCAGAGACAACCTGCTGGCTACCCGCGGACGTTCAGATCAGGGTTTGTTGGTTCCATCCCCCCGCACCCCTTCTCCGATACCCATGGAGCTGGGAGGGGCGGTGCGCAGGGAGACCGGAGGGGGTTCCAGCTCGTGCACCATCTGTGGCCGCAGAGGGCACACTGCCGGTCGGTGCCGGGTTGGTTCCTCTGGGTATCGAGGCAGGGCGCTCTGGCGCCACCCCAGGTGAGCCGGTACCATTCTCACCCGGAGCCCTCTGTTGCACATATGTTTGTGTATGTCACTTTCCCTGAGTTTTCCCCACATTCCCAGCATAAGGCACTCGTCGATTCAGGCGCGGCTGGGAATTTTATAGATAAATCGTTCGCCCATAGTTTAGGGATCCCTATTGTTCCCGTGGCTGTGCCCTTCCCGGTTCAGGCCTTAGATAGTCGACCATTAGGGTCAGGGTTGAATAGGGAGGCCACCGTTCCTCTGGGCAAGGTGACGCAGGGGGGTCACAAGGAGAGAATTAGTCTCTTCCTTATTGACTGTCCTGCGTTTCCCGTGGTGCTAGGCCTACCCTGGTTAGTTTATCATGACCCCACTGTTTCTTGGCCACAGAGGGCTCTCACGGGGTGGTTGCAAGAGTGCTCTGGGAGGTGTTTAGGGGTTTCCGTTGGTGCTACTATGGTGGAAAGTCCAGACCAGGTCTCCACCGTGCGCATTCCCCCTGAATATGCCGATTTAGCTCTCGCCTTCTCCAAAAAGAAGGCGACTCAATTACCACCCCATCGACGGGGCGATTGTGTGATAAATCTCCTGGTAGACGCTGCACTTCCCTTGAGTCACGTGTATCCCCTCTCACAGGCGGAGACGGAGGCTATGGAAACATATGTCTCCGAATCCCTGCGTCAGGGGTACATTCGGTCCTCCACTTTACCCGCCTCCTCAAGTTTCTTTTTTGTGAAGAAGGAGGAGGGAGGTCTGCGCCTGTGTATTGACTATCGGGGTCTGAACCAGATCACTGTGAGGTATAGTTACCCGCTACCGCTCATAGCCACAGCGATTGAGTCAATGCACGGGGCGCGCTTCTTCACCAAACTAGATCTCAGGAGCGCTTGCAACCTGGTGCGTATCCGGGAGGGAGACGAGTGGAAGACGGCTTTCAGTACCACCTCAGGGCACTATGAGTACCTAGTCATGCCGTACGGGTTGATGAATGCGCCATCAGTCTTCCAAACCTTTGTAGACAAGATTTTCAGGGACCTGCACGGGCAGGGTGTAGTGGTGTCTATTGATGACATTCTGATATACTCCGCTACATGTGCCGAGCATGTGTCCCTGGTGAGCAGGGTGCTTGGTCGCCTGTTGGAGCATGACCTGTACATCAAGACTGAGGAATACCTGTTCTTCCAGCAGTCCGTCTCCTTCCTAGGGTATCGCATTTCCACCTCAGTGGTGGAGATGGAGAGTGACCGCATTTTGGTCAACTCCCACCACGGTAAAGGAGGTGCAGCGGTTCTTAGGGTTTGCCAACTACTACCAGAGGTTTATCCGGGGTTTTGGTCAGGTAGCGGCTCCCTCCCATTACCTCCCTGCTGAAGGGGGGCCCGGTGCGTTTGCAGTGGTCAGCTGAGGAAAACAGGGCGTTCAGTCACCTGAGGGCTCTGTTTACCTCGGCTCCCGTGCTGGCCCATCCGGATCGCTCTTTGGCGTTCATAGTGGAGGTGGACGCATCCGAGGCTGGGATAGGAGCTGTGCTCTCTCAGCGCTCGGGTACGCCTCCGAAGCTTCGCCCCTGTGCCTTCTTAAAGAAGCTCAGCCCGGCGGAGCGAAACTATGACGTGGTGCACCAGGAGCTGTTGGCTGTTGGCATACTCTCCGCCTCCTGCCTGGTGGCGCCGGTAGTGTGGGAGCTGGACACGGACATTGAGCAGGCGTTACGTGGGATCGGTCTGACAGTGCGCTGTTTGAGCGGGAGGTACTGGTAGCCTACCTTGGCTAAGGACTTGAGGGTTTATGTTTCCTCCTGCTCGGTGTGCGCCCAGTGTAAGTCTCCTAGGCACCTACCCAGAGGGAAGCTACACCCCTTACCCATTCCACAACGGCCTTGGTCGCACCTGTCGGTGGATTTTCTTACCGATCTTCCCCCCTCACAGGGTAACACCGCAATCCTGGTCGCTCAGGATCGGTTCTCTAAGTCCTGTCGTCTCCTCCCTCTGTCCGGTCTCCCTACGGCCCTACAGACTGCGGAGGCCTTGTTTACGCACGCCTTCCGGCACTAAGGGTTGCCTGAGGATATAGTGTCTGATCGAGGTCCCCAGTTCACGTCTAGGGTCTGGGAGGTGTTCATGGAACGTCTGGGGTCTCGATCAGCCTTACTTCAGGGTTTCACCCCGAGAATAATGGGCAGGTGGAGAGAGTAAACCAGGATGTGGGCAGGTTTCTGCGGTCCTATTGCCAGGACCGGTCCTATTGCCAGGATGTGGGCGGCGTTCGTGCCCTGGGCCGAGATGGCACAGAACTCGCTTCTCCTCCACTAACCTCTCTCCCTTCCAGTGCGTACTGGGGTACTAGCCGGTTCTGGCGCCTTGGCATCAGAGTCAGACCGAGGTTCCTGCGGTGGACTGGTTCAGGCGCGCAGAGGAGACATGGGAAGCTGTCCGTGTTCACCTTCAGAGGGCCGTGCTGCGCCAAAGGTTTTGGCTCTCGACCCAAAACCTGCCCCTCCGCCTGCCCTGCCGGAAGCTGGGTCCGCGGTTTGTGGGGCCATTTAAGGTCCTGAGGAGAGTGAACGAGGTTTGTTATAGGTGACAGCTTCCACCCGATTATCGTATTAACCCCTCGTTCCATGTGTCTCTCCTCAGGCCGGTGGTGGCTGGTCCGCTCCCGAAGTCTGAGGTGCGGGGAGGTTCCTCCGCTGCAGGAGTTCCACAGTCTTCGTTCGGCTCGCCCTGCGCCTCGCCCTCCGGGTCGTCCCCGAGGCCGGTTTCGGCGCGCTGCTGGAGCCGCGGGTCAAAGGGGGGGTACTGTCACGACTTTCGCCGAAGTCGGTCCCTCTCCTTGTTCGGGCGGCGTTCGGCGTTTGGCGTCGCCGGTCTTCTAGCCATCACCGATCCACCTTTCATTTTCCATTTGTTTTGTCTTGTCTTCCTTCACACCTGGTTCCAATTCCATAATTACATGTTGTGTATTTAACCCTCTGTTTCCCCCATGTCCTTGTCCGGAATTGTTTATTGTAATGCTTGTGCACGTTATGCTGGTGTGTGACGGGTTTTACCCATTGATTATTGTACTGTTAACTTCTTCTTAATAGGGGGTGCTATTTTCACTTTGGGAAAAAATCATGCCCAAATTAAACGGCCTCGTACTCTGTTCTAGATCATACAATATACATATTATTATTACTATTGGATACAAAACACTCTGAAGTTTCTAAAACTGTTTGAATTATATCTGTGAGTAAAACAGAACTCATTTGGCAGCAAACTTCCAAACAGGAAGTGAAAATTCTGAAAATGGGGCTCTGTGTCAGGGCCTGCCTATTCAACTGGCTTATATTTATGGATCTGTATGCACGCCTATCCCGTACATCTTCCACTAGATGTCAACAGGCAGTAGAATGTTGAATGGGGTGTCTAGCTTGATGTGAGACCGAATGAGAGCTTTTGGAGTGACAGGTCCGCCTTATTGGCAGTATTCAACTGCGCACCAGGGAACCCCACATTTTCTTCTGAAATGCGTTAGGTATACACGACGAAATGCTCCGGCTCGGACTTTATTGGATACATATGAGAAAAACATCATAAAGATGGATTTTCAACCGAGTTTGACCAGTTTATTCGATGTTTATTGTGAATTTTGGAATTTTTCGTTCCATGCGCCAAGAGTTCTTGGACATGTGCGCTCCACATGGCTAGCCAAAGTTGCTAATTCGACAGAAGAAATGGACATTCTAAAACAAAACAACGATTTATTCTGGAACTAGGACTCCTTGCACTACATTCTGATGGAAGATCATCAAAGGTAAGAGAATATTTATGATGTTATTTCGTATTTTTGTGGTTTATGTTGGCTCCAACAAGGCGGAGAACTGCTGGGCGCTGTCTCACAATATTGCATGCTGTACGTTGTACTAAAGTTATTTTTTTAAATCTAACACAGCGGTTGCATTAAGAACCAGTGTATCTTTCATTTGCTGTACAACATGTATTTTTTAGTAAAGTCTATGAGTTTTTTGGTTAGATTACGTGACTGTCCAAAATTTCTCCGGACAATTTGGTGCATTATGGCTACGTATTCACAATGTAAAACCACGATTTGTAGCTCTAAATATGCACATTTTCGAACAAAACATAAATGTATTGTATAACATGATGTTATAAGACTGTCATCTGATGAAGTTGTTCAAAGGTTAGTGATTAATTCTATCTCTATTTGTGGGTTTTGTGAAAGCTATGTTGGCGGTGAAAACATGGTGAAAACATGGCGTTGTGTGTTTGGCTATTGTGGTGAGCTAATATAAATATATATTGTGTTTTCGCTGTAAAACATTTTAAAATTCGGAAATGATGGCTGGATTCACAAGATGTTTATCTTTCATTTGCTGTATTGGACTTGTGATTTCATGAAATTATATTATATGATATCCCTGTGGCGCTAGGCTAGGCTATGCTAGTCAGCTTTTTTGATGAGGAGGATCCCGGATCCGGGAGGGTGAATCGGTAGAGGTTTTAACGGTGGTTTTATCTATTAAACTGCGCCGTTGTAAATCAGTTTTTGCTCTCCTGCGCCTGACTTCTCTGCCGCCAGTACGCACCCCTGTTGTATTCGGCGCATGTGACAAAATACATTGGATTTGATTTACTCTCCCTCTGAAGGGAGAGGGGAATACACACACAATGAACTGAGAGACAGGGATATCACAGTGTTGAGATAGGAAGAAACATCTGAGATGTCTATCTGAGAGAGAGAGAGAGAGAGAGACGAGAAGAGACGAGAGAGAGAGAGAGAAGAGAGAGAGAGAAAGGAGAGAGAGAGAAGAGATGAGAGAGAGAGAGAGAGAGGAAGGAGAGAGAGTTATATTGCTACAGGGTTGAGCTGGGACTGAAATGTCTTCTTATCTTAGAGGGAGAGATGGGAGAGCGAGAGGAAGAGGGGAGCTGTAAGAGGAAAGGGAGATGAGAGGTGTGTGATAGACGCAGCAAACAAAGAGGAGAGATATTGCAGTTATTGCATTATACAGGTATGTCTTATTATTTGATGTCATGCCTATTATGAGTAAATTGAATCACATGGACTATTTTGCTTGCTTGTATGGTGTGCTCTGATTCTACAGATTGGCATGGACTAAAGTGACATTGAGACAGCTCCTGACAATTCCCTATCACCTCCTCCCTAACCAAACTAATTGCTAAACATGCCCCAGACTTAGAGATAAAAGGAACTTACCTTTAGCGCACCATTCAGACCAGGGACCTATCGAGCAATGGATGTCAACCTCCTTGCAGCTGCTTGCTGCTCCTCTCAACCTGCTGTGGAAAAACACACAAATCACAAGGCTCTCTATAGTACCATTAAAGGAAGGTGCTTGTTTTGAATGTGAATGTGACTCCACTTGTTGGCCAGTACATGCTCTAATTGTATGGTTTTTGACCCCCATGACTGCAGACACGGGGGACACACCAACGCAACTGCTAGAGACTACACCCAACCCAGCAGGCCTGGCGCAGAGCGAGAGACAGCCCAGCAAGTTGCCACCGACCACCGAGCCAGGCTACCAAGAGCTCAGCTCATACAACACTCTCTATAGCACTACCAAAGGAAAGTGTTCATTTCCAGCGTGTGAATGTGACTCCAATTGTTGTCCTCCTCATGCTCTAATTGTATGTTTTGGGTACCCTGCAACTACAGCCATCGACTACCAGATCATGCTGGGGAGGAAGAGCCAAACCCTGAGGGTAGAGCCGAACGAACCCTGCTCTGGTAGAGCCGAACGACCAAACCCTGCTCTGGTAGAGCCGAACGACCAAACCCTGCTTTGATAGAGCCGAACGACAAAACCCTGCTCTGGTAGAGCCGAACGACCAAACCCTGCTCTGGTAGAGCCGAACGACCAAACCCTGCTTGGTAGAGCCGCGAGCCAAACCCTGCTTTGGTAGAGCCGAACGACCAAACCCTGCTCTGGTAGAGCCGAACGACCAAACCCTACTCTGGTAGAGCCGAACGACTAAACCCTGCTCTGGTAGAGCCGAACGACCAAACCCTGCTCGGAAAGAGCCGAACGAACCCTGCTCTGGTAGAGCCGAACGACCATTGACCACCGCTCCATGAGTAAATCAACTGCTGTGTTAGTTTGCTCCAGTGCTCATAGTTAGCCTATAACCCTAATTCTAATTTAAATCCTAGCCCTGTAATACATTCTATTTGGGCTGTAGTGAAATTGGGTATTGCCATCGTTGTAAAAGCTGAATTTATAATGAAGAACCTTTGATTGTAATTTGGCCTATCTGTGGTTGTTTGCCGTGGGATCGTAAAACACTGCTTTTGACATAGACACCGGCTGGAATGCGCTTTTAACCAATCGCCATCCTGGATTAGAACTACCCGTTGTATAAATCAAATCAAATTGTAGTTGTCAAATGCAACAGGTAGACCTTACCGTGAAATGCTTATTTACAAGCCCTTAACCAACGATGCAGTTCAAGAAATAGAGTTAAGAAAATATTTACTAAATTAACTTCTGACTTGAAACAAAAAGAAGAATTTGGAAATTATTGAAATGCAAAGCAGCCCGAAGATAAATTGAAGCAATTAACTTTGACCTAAAATAATCAAATGATAGAGAATTGAAAGCCATCTTGTTTTTTGGAGAGAAAAAAATGATACTGCGGATAGGTCAATATGCAGAGGAAAACAGACAGTCACAGAATTGATTAACAAACAGGTTGATAGAGATATAACTATAACATAACCTGGGTTGCGTTCATTAGAGCACACTCTGACAAAATGTTTTGCAAATGAAAACTAAAATGAATTTCTCATTGGACGAGTCAAGATATAATCCCTCACTGTTTCAGTTCATGAACATGGCCCTTGTACAATGTATCTCAAAACTGTCATGTTTTGTCTTTGATCATCATGTCTTGTCCCTGTGCTTCCCTCTGCTGGTCTTATTAGGTTCTTTCCCTCTTTCTATCCCTCTCTCTCCCCCTTCCTCTTTCCCTCTCTCGCTCTCTCTCTCTATCGTTCCGTTCCTGCTCCCAGCTGTTTCTCATTCTCCTAACGACCTCATTTACTCTTTCACACCTGTCCCCTATTTTGCCCTCTGTCTTGATTGAGTCCCTATTTCTCCTCTGTTTTCCGCTTCTGTCCTTGTCGGATTCTTGTTTGATGTTTGCTGTCCTTGTCCTTGTTCCCGCCTGTCGTGTTTTTTGCCTTCTTCAGATGCTGCGTGTGAGAGGTGTCTATGTCTCGGCCTGTGCCTTCCTAAAGCGACCTGCAGTCTGTGGTCGCGTCTCCAGTCGTTCCTCTTATTGACGAGAGGATTTCAGTTTCCTGTTTTGGATTTACCATTGATAATATCCAGGAGAATCATTATTTGTTTAATACTGGAATAAAGACTCTGTTTCTATTACGTCGCTTTTGGGTCCTCATTCACCAGATAACAGAAGAATCCGACCAAGAATGGACCCAGCGACTACGGATTCTCGCACACTGCCGTCGAGATCCAGGGAGCAATGCTCGCAGACACGAGCAGGAATTGTCTGCTGCTCGTCATGCCGTTGAGACCCTGTCGCGTCCGGTCTCCGATCTCTCAGGACAGTTTCAGAGTCTTCGTCTCGTGCCACCAGCTACTTCCTGGTCTTCCGAGTCTCCGGAACCTAGGGTTAATAACACCATGTTACTCAGGGCAGCCCACTGAGTGTCGCTCTTTCTCACCCAGTGTGATATTGTGTTCTTCTCCAGCCCAACACATACTCAAGAGAGAGAGCTCGGTCGCTTACGTACATTCACTCCTTACTGGTCGGGCTCGGGAGTGGGGCACAGCTATCTGGGAGGCAAGGGTGAGTGTTCTAAGTTTATCAGAACTTTAAAGAGGAGATGATACGGGTTTTTGATCGTTCAGTTTTTGGGAAGGAGGCTTCCAGGGCCCTGGCTTCCCTATGTCAAGGTGATCGATCCATAACGGATTACTCTATAGAGTTTCGCACTCTTGCTGCATCCAGTACTGGAACGAGCCGGCGTTGCTCGCTCGTTTCTGGAGGACTCCACGCTGAGGTTAAGGATGAGATTCTCTCCCGGGAGTTCTCCAGCGTGGACTCTTTGATTGCACTCGCCATCCGCATAGAACGACGGGTAGATCTTCGTCACCGAGCTCGTGGAAGAGAGCTCGCGTTAACAGTGTTTCCCTCTCCGCATCTCGACCATCTCCTTCCACCGGCTCAGAGACTGAGCCCATGCAGCTGGGGGTATTCGCATCTCGACTAAGGAGAGGGAACGGAGAATCAACACGCCTTTGCCTCTATTGCGGTTCTGCTGGACATTTTGTCATGTCATGTCCAGTAAAAGCCAGAGCTCATCAGTAAGCGGAGGGCTACTGGTGAGCGCTACTACTCAGGTCTCTCCATCAAGATCCTGTACTACCTTGTCGGTCCATCTACGCTGGACCGGTTCGGCTGCTTCCTGCAGTGCCTTGATAGACTCTGGGCTGAGGGTTGTTTTATGGACGAAGCATGGGCTCGGAAACATGACATTCCTCTCAGACAGTTAGGGAAGCCCACGCCCATGGTTCGCCTTAGATGTAGTCTTCTCCCCAGTATCAGATTGTGAGACACTACCTTTAACCTCACAGTATCTGGTACCACAGTGAGACCATTTCCTTTTTGATTTTTCGTTACTTTTACACCTGTTGTTTTGGGTCATCCCTGGCTAGTATGTCATAATCCTTCTATTAATTGGTCTAGTAATTCTATCCTATCCTGGAACGTTTCTGTCATGTGAAGTGTTTAATGTCTGCTATCCCTCCTGTTTCTTCTGTCCCCTCTACTCAGGAGGAACCTGGTGATTTGAAGGAGTGCCGGAGGAATATCATGATCTTGCGCACGGGTCTTCAGTCGGTCCAGAGCCAGCTCCTTCCTCCTCACCGGTCGTATGATTGTTGTATTGATCTCCTTCCGGGGACCACTCCCCTCGGGGTAGACTTACTCTCTGTCGGCTCAGACGTAAGGCTCTCGAGGATTATCTGTCTGTTTCTCTCGACGCCGGTACCGTGGTGCCTTCTTCCTCTCCCGCCGGAGCGGGTTTTTCTTTGTTAAGAGAAGACGGCACTCTGCGCCCCCTGCGTGGATTATCGAGGGCTGAATGACATAACGGTTAAGAATCGTTATCCGCTTCCCCTTATGTCGTCAGCCTTCGAGATTCTGCAGGGAGCCAGGTTCTTTACTAAGTTGGACCTTCGTAACGCTTACCATCTCGTCGCATCAGAGAGGGGGACGAGTGGAAAACGGCGTTTAACACTCCGTTAGGGCATTTTGAATACCGGGTTCTGCCGTTCGGTCTCGCTATGCTCCAGCTGTCTTTCAGGCATTAGTTAATGATGTACTGAGAGACATGCTGAACATTTTTGTTTTCGTTTACCTTGACGATATCTGATTTTTTCACCGTCACTCGAGATTCATGTTCAGCACGTTGACGTGTACTCCAGCGCCTTTTAGAGAATTGTCTCTACGTGAAGGCTGAGAAGTGGCCTTTCATGTCTCTCTGTCACATTTCTCGGTTCTGTTATTTCGCTGAAGGCATTCAGATGGATCCCTAAGGTCCAGGCTGTCAGCGATTGGCCCGTTCCTAAGTCACGTGTCGAGTTGCAGCGCTTTCTCGGTTTCGCTAATTTCTATCGGCGTTTCATTCGTAATTTCGGTCAAGTGCGTGCCCCCTTCACAGCTCTGACTTCTGTGCAGACTTGCTTTAAGTGGTCCGGTTCCGCCCAGGGAGCTTTTGATTCCTCAAGAAGCGTTTTACATCCGCCCTATCCTTGTTACTCCTGACGTCACTAAACAATTCATTGTCGAGGTTGACGCTTCAGAGTGGGCGTGGAGCCATTCTTGTCTCAGCGCTTCATTCTGACGATAAGGTCCATCCTTGCGCTTACTTTTCTCATCGCCTGTCGCCATCGGAGCGCAACTATGATGTGGGTAACCGCGAACTGCTCGCCATCCGCTTAGCCATAGGCGAATGGCGACAGTGGTTGGAGGGGGCGACCGTCCCTTTGTCGTTTGGACTGACCATAAGAACCTTGATACATCCGTTCTGCCAAACGACTTAATGCACGTCAAGCTCGTTGGGCGTTGTTTTCGCTTCGTTTCGAGTTCGTGATTTCCTATCGCCCGGGAAATAAGAACACCAAGCCTGATGCCTTATCCCGTCTCTTTAGTTCTTCTGTGTTTCTACCGACCCCGAGGGGATTTCTCCTGAAGGGCGTGTTGTCGGGTTGACTGTCTGGGGAATTGAGAGACAGGTAAAGCAAGCACTCACTCACCACTGCGTCGCCGCGCGCTTGTCCTAGTAACCTTCTGTTCGTTCCTGTCTCTACTCGTCTGGCTGTTCTTCAGTGGGTCACTCTGCCAAGTTAGCTGGCCACCCCGGCGTTCGGGTACGCTTGCTTCTATTCGCCAGCGGTTTTGGTGGCCTACTCAGGAGCGGGACACGCGCCGTTTCGTGGCTGCTTGTTCGGACTGCGCGCAG
The DNA here is from genome assembly GCF_002910315.2 of Salvelinus sp. IW2-2015. NCBI lineage: Eukaryota > Metazoa > Chordata > Actinopteri > Salmoniformes > Salmonidae > Salvelinus > Salvelinus sp. IW2-2015. The sequence goes on along the minus strand of NW_019942775.1, from coordinate 134,007 downwards.
ACTAAGTCAGGTAACTCTCCTCCTGCCGGTCGTCTCAGACCGCTTCCATTCCTTCTCGACCATGGTTCACATCGCCTTAGACTTTATTACCGGTCTGCCTTCGTCTGCGGGGAAGACTGTGATTCTTACGGTTATCGATAGGTTCTCTAAGGCGGCACATTTCATTCCCTCGCTAAGCTTCCTTCCGCTAAGGAGACGGCACAAATCATCATTGAGAATGTGTTCAGAATTCATGGCTCCCGTTAGACGCCGTTTCAGACAGAGGTCCGCAATTCACGTCACAGTTTTGGAGGGAGTTCTGTCGTTTGATTGGTGCTTCCGTCAGTCTCTCTTCCGGGTTTCATCCCCAGTCTAACGGTCAAGCAGAAAGGGCCAATCAGTCGATTGGTCGCATATTACGCAGCCTTTCGTTTCGAAACCCTGCGTCTTGGGCAGAACAGCTCCCTCGGGCTGAGTACGCTCACAACTCGCTTCCTTCGTCTGCTACCGGGCTATCTCCGTTTCAGAGTAGTCTTGGGTACCAGCCTCCTCTGTTCTCGTCCCAGCTCGCCGAGTCCAGCGTTCCCTCCGCTCAGGCTTTTGTCCAACGTTGTGAGCGCACCTGGAGGAGGGTCAGGTCTGCACTTTGCCGTTACAGGGCGCAGACTGTGAGAGCCGCCATAAACGTAGGATTAAGAGTCCTAGGTATTGTCGCGGTCAGAGAGTGTGGCTTTCCACTCGTAACTTCCCTTACGACAGCTTCTCGCAAGTTGACTCCGCGGTTCATTGGTCCGTTCCGTGTCTCTCAGGTCGTCAATCCTGTCGCTGTGGGACTGCTTCTTCCGCGACATTCTCGTCGCGTCCACCCTGTTTCCATGTCTCCTGTGTCAAGCCTTTTCTTCGCGCCCCCGTTCGTCTTCCCTCCCCCCCGTCTTGTCGAGGGCGCACCTATTTACAAGGTACGGAAGATCATGGACATGCGTTCTCGGGGACGTGGTTACCAGTACTTAGTGGATTGGGAGGGTTACGGTCCTGGGGAGAGGAGTTGGGTTCTTCTCGGGACGTGCTGGACCGTTCGTTGATTGATGATTTCCTTCGTTGCCGCCAGGGTTCCTCCTCGGTGCGCCAGGAGGCGCTCGTGAGTGGGGGGGTACTGTCATGTTTTGTCTTTGATCATCATGTCTTGTCCCTGTGCTTCCTCTGCTGGTCTTTAGGTTCTTTCCCTCTTTCTATCCTCTCTCTCCCCTTCCTCTTTCCCTCTCTCGCTCTCTCTCTCTATCGTTCGTCGTCTCCTCTCCCAGCTGTTTCTCATTCTCCTAACGACCTCATTTACTCTTTCACACCTGTCCCCTATTTTGCCCTCTGATTAGAGTCCCTATTTTCCCTTCTGTTTCCGCTTCTGTCCTTGTCGGATTCTTGTTTGATGTTTGCTGTCCTGTGTCCTTGTTCCGCCCTGTCGTGTTTTTGCCTTCTTCAGATGCTGCGTGTGAGCAGGTGTCTATGTCAGCTACGGCCTGTGCCTTCCTAAAGCGACCTGCAGTCTGTGGTCGCGTCTCAGTCGTTCTCTCTTTGACGAGAGATTTCAGTTTTCCTGTTTTGGATTTACCATTGAGGTAATAATCAGGA
>NW_019942775.1:93017-132377 GCF_002910315.2 Salvelinus sp. IW2-2015 | reverse complement strand
TAAACTCAGTTTTTCACAATTCCTGACATTTAATCCTAGAAAAAATTCCCTGTCTGTAGTGTCAGTTAGGATCAGCCACTTTATTTAAGAATGTGAAATTGTCATTAAAAATAGTAGAGAATTGGTTTATTTCAGCTTTTTATTTCTTTCCATCACCTCTATTCCCATAGAGGGTCAGAAACGTTTTACATACACTCAATTAGTATTGGTACATTGCCTAAATTGTTTAACTTGGGCCAAACGGTTTCGGGTAGGCCTTCCACAAGCGTCCCACAATAAGTTGGGTGAATTTTGGCCCATTCCTCCTGACAGAGCTGTGTAACTGAGTCAGGTTTGTATGGCCTCCTTGCATCGCACATTGCTTTTTCAGTTTCTGCCCACAAATTTTCTATAGGATTGAAGGGTCAGGGGCTTTGTGATTGGCCACTCCAATTGACCTTTGGTTGTCCTTTAAGCCATTTGCCCACCAACTTTGGGAAAGTATGCTGTGGGGTCAATTATCCATTTGGAAGACCCATTAGCGACCAAGCTTTATCTTCCTGACCTGATGTCTTGAGATGTTGCTTCAATAGTATCCACATAATTTTCTCTCCTCCATGATACCATTATTTTTTGTGAAGCTGCAACCTGCCCCTCCTGCAGCCAAAGCACCCCCACAACATGATTGCTGCCACCCCCGTGCTTCACGGGTTGGTATTGGTGATCCTTCGGCTTGCAAGCCTCCCCCTTTTCCCTCCAAACATAACAGGTCATTATGGGCAAACTAGTTCTATTTTTTGTAAATCAGACCAGAGTGAAATTTCTCCAAAAAGTATGATCTATTGTCCCCATGTGCAGTTTCGTAAACTGTTAGTCTGGCTTTCTTATGGTGGTTTGGAGCCAGTGGCTCTCAATGCTGAGCGGCCCTTATTCAAGTTTATGTCGATCATCCAGGACTTGTTTACTGTGAGATATAGATTACTTTGTACCGGTTTCCTCCAGCATCTTCAACAATGTCCTTGGCTGTTGCTTCTGGGATTGATTTTGCACTTTTTGGCACCAAAAGTACGCTTGCATTCTCTAGGAGACAGACGCGGTCTCCTCCTGAGAAAACGGTACTGATGGGCCTGCGTGGTCTCCATGTGTGGTTATACTTGCTCGTTACTCGATGAACAGTGGTACCTTCAGGCATTTTGGGAAATTGCTCCCCAAGGATGGAACCAGACTGTGAGGTCTACCAATTTTGTTTTCTGAGGTTCTTGGCTGATTTCTTTTTGATTTCCCATTCTGATGTCAAGCAAAGAGGCCACTGAGTTTGAAGAGTTTAGCCCTTGAAATACCGCAATCAACAGATAACACCTCAACTTGACTCACAAATTATGTCAATTAGCCTATCAGAAGGGCTTTTAAAGCCAATGACATAATTTCTGGGAATTTTCCATGCTGTTTAAAGGCACACAAGTTCAACTTAGTGTATGGTAAACTTCTGACCCACTGGAATTGTGATACAGTGAATGATAGTGTAATTAAGTCTGTCTGTTAAAACAATTGTTGGAAAAATTACTTGTGCTCATGCACAAAAGTAGATGTCCTAAACCAATTGGCCAAAACTATACGTTTGTTAAACAAGAAATGTGTGGAGTGGTTTGAAAAAACGAGTTTTTAATGACTCCAACTAAGTGTTATGGTTAAAAACTTCTGACTTCGACTGTATGGGTAAGGAATGCTTGTTCATCTTGAACTACAGCCTCAGTGTTCAAGTACCATAGTGCCACGAAGCTCATCACTTAAGCTAAGGGACCGTGCGGACTAAACTCCTCCTTCTGCAACTGGATCCTGGACTTCCATACGGGGCCGACCCCAGGCCGGCTAAGGGTACGGCAACAAAACACGTACTGCCACGGTCCTCAACATTTGGGGTCCCTCAGGGGTGTGTACTTAGTTCCCTCCTGTACTCCCTGTTCACCCACGACTGCGTGGCCAACCACGAACTCCAACACCATCCATTAGTTTGCTGACGACACAAAACAGTGTAGGCCTGATCACCGACAAAAGATGAGACCGCCTTATAGGGTGGAGGTCAGAGAAACTGGCAAGCGGCGGTGCCAGGGACAACAAACCTCTTCCGCTGAATGTGAGAAAAACAAAGGAGCCTGATCGTGGACTTAACAGGAAAAGTCGGGCCGAATACAGGCTCGGACGGGGACCGTAGTGGAGCGGGTCGAGAGTTTCAAGTTTCCTTCATTGATCCACATCACCAACAACACTATCATGGGTCCAAATCACACCAAGGACAGTCGTTTGAAGAAGCACCGACAAAGAAACCTTTTTTTCCCCCTCAGGAGAACTGAAAAGATTTTGGCAGGTTCCCCAGATTCCTTCAAATGCTACAGCTGCCAGCACGAGAGATCGCATGTCCACGGTGGCCATCACCGCCTGGATATGGCAACTTGGTCTCTCATCCTGACGTAAGCATGACACTATGTAACGCGATACCGATTGCCGTACGGGCCCCCAGTACTAACCTATTTCTCACTGGCAACACGACACTCCTGCACAAGGCTCCTTTTTGGCCAGTCCCCCAGGCACCCTATCTAACTCACATAACGGCGGAGTTAAAGGGAGGAAAGCCCAATTAAGGAAAGGAAAAAAGGTTTTGGGTTTATTTCAATAGACATCTCCAGCCTCAAGTCCCAAATAGCTGTCCCAGGCTTGAAAACTTCCGCTTAATCAGGAGGGCGAGACGCAGATACGGTATCTGAGGCCGGCCAAGTCAAGAGGTTAATGGAAATGCATTCCAGGTGTACTACCTCAAATGAGCTGGTGCGAGGATGATGCCATAATACCGAACCTAAGAGGGTACTTCCAGCCTTAAACAGGATCTACCCTCCCTTAAGCCCCAATTAGAAGCCGCGTTTATTGAGCGGCCTAGTTTATACCCTATAGAGAGGTGCCTTGAAACTCATACATACCATTCACTTGAATCAAAACCACCACCCATCATTATCATATTTTCCCAGCCCTATGGACATCACATTATATTTAATTTCTAATTATTGGCCCACGCCGAGAGCCTATGATAAATTAAAATAAAAAATCAGATGAACGACCCCCTTACCATTTTTTGTTTTTCTTTTGTTCATACTTTCGCTTTTGCATGTGGTGCTATTCTCGCGCTGGTATTCATATTTTATTTAATGCTATATAGTCGCGACTACCATTCACAATCTCTACCTTGCTACACACAATACTACAAGAATTTAGCCATTACAAGATCTAACCTGTACCAATACATTATGCCGGGTTTATTATCGAAACTCAATCTCCAATGTTAGTAGCAGTTTGCCCCAGTTTTAAACGGTACCGGTAACACCTCCTGTAAATCATAGCTCTCTATTATGGTGTTTACTTAGTTGTATTTTTATTTTTTTATCTTAGTTTATTGGTTAATATTTTTCTAAAGCTTCTTCTTCTATACAACATAACTGCACTTGCTCTAGCGTCTCTAATGGTGCGTAAGGGGCTTAGGTCAATCTGAGTAAAGGCAATTCATGCAAGGTTGAAGGTCGAAGGTTAAGTAAAATATCTCCAACTGTACACTTGTTTATCCGGTCCATTATGTGACAAATAAATAAGAGTTGTGGTGACATATTTTAATTATCGTACTGCCAATAAGAGACTTCTGTTACTATAATATATCCTATGGATAGGATAGATATAATAGATAATAATCTAATCATAACCACTATTAATATCATAATACATAATTCATCAAACATTCATTAATTTTACCTATAGCACCATAATATAAATAGAATAGACCAGCAGACCACTAATGTTGATATTTAAAATAAATACTAATTAAACAATAATGTCAATAATTAATTTCTCATCATGTAATGGCCTAACAGCTTGTTTACATTTGGCACAAGAGGTGGAAGAGAGGGAGGAGAAGGGAGGAGAAAGAGAGGGAGGAGAGTGGTCAAGAGGAGAGAAAAAAATAAGGATTTAGAGAGGATGAGTGGGGGAGATTAAAGGAAGGAGGGTGAAATGACAAAGGTTCATTGTGTTTGTGTGCACACAAGTGTTTGTGTTTAGCTTCTGATCCCAGTGAAGGTGAAATAGATTTGTGTTTGCCATATAAACATTACCTTAATAGTCCTGTATTTGGGTGGATTGGATGATTGAGTTTAAAGGGCTTAGTTAATGAATCGTTGATCAATATACTTAGATTTATTGTGGTCCTATGAGGTATTGACAGTCGAATGCATTCAAAATGGTGGAGAAAACTGTTTTTGTTATGCTGGTGAATGAGGACCCAAAAGCGACGAATAGAAACAGAGTCTTTATTCCAGTATTAAACAATAAATGATTCTCCTGGATATTATCAATGGTAAATCCAAAACAGGAAACTGAAATCCTCTCGTCAATAGAGAGGAACGAGCTGGGGCGAGAGCGCGGACCACAGACTGCAATTGTCGCTGTAGTGAAGCACGAGGCCGCGTAACGAGCGAATTGCTATGTGTGTGTTCTCTTGTCCCCGCTTCCTGCGCAGTGTGGTCGTATGTACGAGTTCGGTGCTCGACTGATAATAAACGTTGTTGGAAGAGAGATTACGGCCTGTTCGCCGTTCCTTAAAGCACCGAAGCGACCTGCAGTCTGTGGTCGCGTCTCCAGTCGTTCCTCTCTATTGACGAGAGGATTTCAGTTTCCTGTTTTGGATTTACCATTGATAATATCCAGGAGAATCATTATTTGTTTAATACTGGAATAAAGACTCTGTTWCTATTACGTCGCTTTTGGGTCCTCATTCACCAGCATAACAAAAACAGTTTTCTCCACCATTTTGAATGCATTCGACTGTCAATACCTCATAGGACCACAATAAATCTAAGTATATTGATCAACGATTCATTAACTAAGCCCTTTAAACTCAATCATCCAATCCACCCAATAACAGGACTATTAAGGTAATGTTTATATGGCAAACACAAATCTATTTCACCTTCACTGGGATCAGAAGCTAAACACAAACACTTGTGTGCACAAACACAATGAACCTTTGTCATTTCACCCTCCTTCCTTTAATCTCCCCCACTCATCCTCTCTAAATCCTTATTTTTTTCTCTCCTCTTGACCACTCTCCTCCCTCTCTTTCTCCTCCCTTCTCCTCCCTCTCTTCCACCTCTTGTGCCAAATGTAAACAAGCTGTTAGGCCATTACATGATGAGAAATTAATATTAAATTATTGTATTATTATACTATTATATTATTATAGTATTATATTATTATAGTATTATGATATTATATTATATTGTTATACTATTATACTATCATATTATTATACTATTACGATATTATATCAAACTTTATTTATTTGTCACATATGCCGAATACAACAAGTGTAGACCTTACCGTGAAATGCTTACTTACAAGCCCTTAAAGCCCTTAACCAACAGTGCAGTTCAAGAAGAGTTAAGAAAATATTTACCAAATAAACTAAAGTAAAAAAAATAAAATAATAAGTAACACAATAATAAGGCTATATACAGAGGGTACCGGTACCGAGTTCGTGTGCGGGGGTACAGGTTAGCTGAGGTAATTTGTACATGTAGGTAGGGGTAAAGTGACTATACATAAATAATAAACAGCGAGTAGCAGCAGCGAGCAAAACAAATGGAGGGGGTGTCGATGTAAATAGTCTGGTGGCCATTTGATTAATTGTTCAGCAGTCTAATGGCTTGGGGGTAGAATCTGTTAAGGAGCCTTTAGGTCCTTGACTTGGCGCTCCAGTACCGCTTGCCATGCGGAAGCAGAGAAAACAGTCTATGACTTGAACTGGAGTGTCTGACAATCTTATGGGCTTTCCTCCGCCTATGATATAGGTCCTGGATGGCAGGAAGCTTGGCCCCAGTGATGTACTGGGCCGTACGCATTACCCTCTGTCATGCCTTACGGTCAGATGACGAGCAGTTGCCATACCAGGCGGTGATGCAACCGGTCAGGATGCTCTCGATGCTGCAGCTGTAGAAATTTGAGGATCTGGGGAACCATGCCAAATCTTTTCAGTCTCCTGAGGGGGAAAAGGTTTTGTCGTGCCTTCTTCACGACTGTCTTGGTGTGTTTGGACCATGATAGTTCGTTGGTGATGTGGACAATGAAGGAACTTGAAACTCTCGACCCGCTCCACTACGGCCCCGTCGAGCCTGTTCGGCCCGACTTTTCCTGTAGTCCACGATCAGCTCCTTTGTTTTTCTCACATTCAGGGAGAGGTTGTTGTCCTGGCACCCCGCTGCCAGTTCTCTGACCTCCACCCTATAGGCGGTCTCATCTTTGTCGGTGATCAGGCCTACCACTGTTGTGTCGTCAGCAAACTTAATGATGGTGTTGGAGTCGTGGTTGGCCACGCAGTCGTGGGTGAACAGGGAGTACAGGAGGGAACTAAGTACACACCCCTGAGGGACCCCAATGTTGAGGATCAGCGTGGCAGACGTGTTGTTGCCTACCCTTACCGCCTGGGGTCGGCCCGTATGGAAGTCCAGGATCCAGTTGCAGAAGGAGGAGTTTAGTCCCACGGTCCTTAGCTTAGTGATGAGCTTCGTGGGCACTATGGTATTGAACACTGAGCTGTAGTCAATGAACAGCATTCTCACATACAGTTGAAGTCAGAAGTTTACATACACTTAGGTTGGAGTCATTAAAACTCGTTTTTCAACCACTCCACACATTTCTTGTTAACAAACTATAGTTTTGGCAAGTTGGTTAGGACATCTACTTTGTGCATGACACAAGTAATTTTTCCAACAATTGTTTACAGACAGATTATTACACTTATCATTCACTGTATCACAATTCCAGTGGGTCAGAAGTTTACATACACTAAGTTGACTGTGCCTTTAAACAGCATGGAAAATTCCAGAAATTATGTCATGGCTTTAAAAGCCATTCTGATAGGCTAATTGACATAATTTGAGTCAATTGGAGGTGTATCTGTGGATGTATTTCAAGGCCTACCTTCAAACTCAGTGCCTCTTTGCTTGACATCATGGGAAATCAAAAGAAATCAGCCAAGACCTCAGAAACAAAATTGTAGACCTCCACAAGTCTGGTTCATCCTTGGGAGCAATTTCCAAATGCCTGAAGTACATGTTCATCGCAGTCGCAAGTAACCACCATGGGACCACGCAGCCATCATACCGCTCAGGAAGGAGACGCGTTCTGTCTCCTAGAGATGAACGTACTTTGGTGCAAAAAGTGCAAATCAATCCCAGAACAACAGCAAAGGACATTGTGAAGAATTGGCGGAAACCGGTACAAAAGTATCTATATCCACAGTAAAACAAGTCCTATATCGACATAATTGAAAGGCCGCTCAGCATTGAAAGAAGCCACTGCTCCAAAACCACCAATAGAAAGCCAGACTACAGTTTACAACTGCACATGGGGACAAAGATCATACTTTTTGGAGAAATTTCCTCTGGTCTGATTTAACAAAAAAATAGAACTGTTTGCCCATAATGACCATCGTTATGTTTGGAGGGAAAAGGGGGAGGCTTGCAAGCCGAAGATCACCATCCCAACCGTGAAGCACGGGGGTGGAGCATCATGTTGTGGGGGCTTTGCTGCAGGAGGGGCAGGTGCACTTCACAAAATACATGTTCATGAGGAGAGAAAATTATGTGGATATATTGAAGCAACATCTCAAGACATCAGTCAGGAAGATAAAGCTTGGTCGCAAATGGGTCTTCCAATGGATATTGACCCCAAGCATACTTCCAAAGTTGTGGCAAAATGGCTTAAGGACAACAAAGTCAATTGTGGGGCAATCACAAAGCCCTGACCTCAATCCTATAGAAAATTTGTGGGCAGAACTGAAAAAGCATGTGCGAGCAAGGAGGCCTACAAACCTGACTCAGTTACACCAGCTCTGTCAGGAGGAATGGGCCAAAATTCACCCAACTATTGTGGGACGCTTGTGGAAGGCTACCCGAAACGTTTGGCCCAAGTTAAACAATTTAAAGGCAATGCTACCAAATACTAATTGAGTGTATGTAAACTTCTGACCCTCTGGGAATGTGATGAAAGAAATAAAAAGCTGAAATAAACAATTCTCTACTATTTTTATGACATTTCACATTCTTAAAATAAAGTGGTGATCCTAACTGACCTAAGACAGGGAATTTTTTCTAGGATTAAATGTCAGGAATTGTGAAAACTGAGTTTAAATGTATTTGGCTAAGGTGTATGTAAACTTCTGACTTCAACTGTAACTTGGCAAATCAGTTAAGAACACATTTTTATTTACAATGACGGACTAGGAACAGTGGGTTAAGTGCCTTGTTCAGCGGCAGAACATCCGAGTTTTACCTTGTCAGCTCGGGGATTCAATCTAGCAACCTTTCGGTTATTGGCCCAACGCTCTAACCACTAGGCTACCTGACGCCCCACTATGGTCGTACACAGGTAGGCAAACAGGCAGGTGAATCAAAACTAGGACTGAAGGCTCTAACTGATTCTCACAAACGAGCTAGGAAAAGGCTTAGAAGAGTCAAAACGAAAAATACCTCACAAGCAGAAACAGAAGGAACTGAACTAAATAAGGAGCTGATGAGACCAGGTGAGTAACTAACACAGGTGGAATCAATGAAGAAAAACGAAAGACAGGGCTATGTTCAAGAACACAAAGAAACAGGGCTACGTTCAAATCAAATTTTCTTGGTCACATACACATGGTTAGCAGATGTTAATGTGAGTGTAGCGAAATGCTTCTGCTTCAAGTTCTGACCCTGTAGTAATATCTAACAAGTAATCTAACAATTTCACAACAACTACCGTTTACACACAAGTGTAAAGGAATGAATAAGAATATGTACATATAAATATATGGATGAGCGATGGCCGAACGGCATAGGCAAGATGCTGTAGATGGTATAGAGTACAGTATGTACATATGAGATGAGTAATGTAGGGTATGTAAACATTATATAAAGTGGCATTACCCTCTCTGGGGTAGGTGGGATGCAATCGTCCCACCTGGCCAATAGCCAGGGAAAATACAGCGCGCCATTTTCAAATAAAATGATATAAAAATCAAACTTTCATTAAATCACAATTAAAGCTACACTCGTTGTGAATCCAGCCAACATGTCAGATTTCAAAAAGGCTTTTCGGCGAAAGCATAAGATGCTATTATCTGATGATAGCACAACAGTAAACAAAGAGAGTAGCATATTTCAACACTGCAGGCACGACACAAAACGCAGAAATAAAATATAAATCATGCCTTACCTTTGACAAGCTTCTTCTGTTGGCACTCCAATATGTCCCATAAACATCACAAATTGTCCTTTTGTTCGATTAATTCCGTCGATATATATCCAAAATGTCAATTTATTTGGCGCATTTCATCCAGAAAAACACAGCTTCCAACTTGCGAAACGTCACTACAAAATATATCAAAAGTTACATGTAAACTTTACCAAAACATTTCAAACTACTTTTGTAATACAACGTTAGGTATTTTTAAACGATAATAATCGATCAATTTGAAGACGGGATGATCTGTGTTCAATACAAAAAGAAAACAAACTGACGCAACATTTTTGGTAACTTGCCTCTCTCAAACAATTTACGATTGCCTTACTTCTTCATTACACAAAGGAATAACCTCAACCAATTTCCAAGGACTGGTGACATCCAGTGGAAGCGGTAGGAACTGCAAACAAGTCCCTTAGAAATCTGGTGTCTCAATGAAACCTCATTGAAAAGACAGTGACCTCAAAAAAATAAAAATTCTGAATGGTTTGTCCTCGGGGTTTTGCCTGCTACATAAGTTCTGTTATTCTCACAGACATGATTCAAACAGTTTTAGAAACTTCAGAGTGGTTTCTATCCAAATCTACTAATAATATGCATATCTTATATTCTGGGGATGAGTAGCAGGCAGTTGAATTTTGGCATGCTATTTATCCAAAAGTGAAAATGCTGCCCCCTGCCCTGAAGAAGTTTTAAAGTGACTAGTGATACATTTATTAAATCCAATTTTTAGCTTGAGATTTTAGTCAGTATGTTGGCAGCAGCCACTTAATGTTAGTGATGGCTGTTCAACAGTCTGATGGCCTTGAGATAGAAGCTGTTTTTCAGTCTCTCGGTCCCAGCTTTGATGCACCTGTACTGACCTTGCCTTCTGGATGATAGCGGGGTGAACAGGCAGTGGCTCGGGTGGTTGTTGTCCTTGATGATCTTTTTGGCCTTCCCTTGACATCGGGTGGTGTAGATGTCTTGGAGGGCAGGTAGTTTGCCCCCGGTGATGCATTGTGCAGACCTCACTACCCTCTGGAGAGCCTTACGGTTGTGGGCGGAGCAGTTGCAGTACCAGGCGGTGATACAGCCCGTTAGGATGCACTCGATTGTGCATCTGTAAAAGTTTGTGAGTGTTTTTGGTGACAAGCCAAATTTCTTCAGCCTCCTGAGGTTGAAGAGGCGCTATTGCGCCTTCTTCATCATGCTGTCTGTGTGGGTGGACCATTTCAGTTTGTCCGTGATGTGTACGCCGAGGAACTTAAAACTTTCCACCTTCTCCACTACTGTCCCATCGATGTGGATAGGGGGCTGCTCCCTCCTGAAGTCCACGATCATCTCCTTTGTTTTGTTGACGTTGAGTGTGAGGTTGTTTTCCTGACACCACACTCAGAGGGCCCTCAGCTCCTCCCTGTAAGCCGTCTCGTCGTTGTTGGTAATCAAGCCTACCACTGTAGTGTCGTCTGCAAACTTGATGATTGAGTTGGAGGCATGCATGGCCACGCAGTCATGGGTGAACAGGGAGTACAGGAGAGGGCTGAGAACGCACCCTTGTGGGGCCCCAGTGTTGAGGATCAGCGGGGTGGAGATATTTCCTGCCCTCACCACCTGGGGGCGGCCCGTCAGAAAGTCCAGGACCCAGTTGCAAAGGGCGGGGTCGAGACCCAGGGTCTCGAGCTTGGAGGGTACTATGGTGTTAAATGCTGAGCTGTAGTCGATGAACAGCATTCTTACATAGGTATTCCTTTTGTCCAGATGGGTTAGGGCAGTGTGCAGTGTGATTGCGATTAAGTTGTCTGTGGACCTATTGGGGCGGTAAGCAAATTGGAGTGGGTCTAGGGTGTAGGGTGGGGTGGTAGGGTGGAGGTGATATGATCCTTGACTAGTCTCTCAAAGCACTTCATGATGACGGAAGTGAGTGCTACGGGGCGATAGTCGTTTAGCTCAGTTACCTTAGCTTTCTTGGGAACAGGAACAATGGTGGCCCTCTTGAAGCATGTGGGAACAACAGACTGGGATAAGGATTGATTGAATATGTCCTTAAACACACCAGCCAGCTGGTCTGCGCATGCTCTGAGGACACGGCTAGGGATGCCGTCTGGGCCGGCAGCCTTGCGAGGGTTAACACGTTTAAATGTTTTACTCACTTTGGCTGCAGTGAAGGAGAGTCCGCAGGTTTTGGTAGCGGGCCATGTCGGTGGCACTGTATTGTCCTCAATGCCAGCGAAGAAGTTGTTTAGTTTGTCTGGGACCAAGACATTGGGGTCTGCGACGGGGCTGGTTTTCTTTTTGTAGTCTGTAATTGACTGTAGACCCTGCCACATACCTCTCGTGTCTGAGCCGTTGAATTGTGACTCTACTTTGTCTCTATACTGACGCTTAGCTTGTTTGATTGCCTTGCGGAGTGAATAGCTACACTGTTTGTATTCGGTCATGTTTCCGGTCGCCTTGCCCTGATTAAAAGCAGTGGTTCGCGCTTTCAGTTTTGCGTGAATGCTGCCATCAATCCACGGTTTCTGGTTGGGAAGGTTTTAATAGTTGCTATTGGTACAACATCACTGATGCACTTGCTAATAAACTCGCTCACCGAATCAACATATACATCAATATTGTTGTTCGACGCTATCCGGAACATTTCCCAGTCCACGTGATCGAAGCAATCTTGAAGCGTGGAATCAGATTGATCAGCTACAAGTCCCCAGCTACAAGAACACAACGAAACAGAACAAGGTTGACTAAGAAAATAAATACAGAACCTTACACTGCCATCAAGGCAAAGGGTGGCCACTTTGAAGAATCTAAAATATATTTTGATTTGTTTAACACTTTTTTGGTTACTACATTATTCCATATGTGTTATTTCATAGTTGATGTCTTCACTATTATTCTACAATGTAGAAAATAGTAAAAATAAAGACAAACTCTTGAATGAGTAGGTGTGTCCAAACCTTTGACTGGTACTGTATCTATAGTTTTTTTTTTCCTTGATAAAGAATCTTAGCTTTTACCCCACCCAGTAGGTAATGGTAATACACTTTTTGGATGTAGTCTGCCAATAAACCCTTTTCGCTTAAGTTTTCATGTACCGAATAAAAATAAAAAGCTCAAAGAAAGTTTAATTTCCATCGCATTTTCAACTCTACTGATAGTTTTGTCACAAACTGTTGCGTTAAATAGCAAATGTGCCTACTCTGGTCTTGGCACCTGCGCTCAAACCAACAGCTCGCAGACACAGTGCGGGTAGGCATTGTAGGTTGTCTAGTCTACATGATGAGATTATTATGGATAAGAGCGATACTATTCTATTGTCAAACGGCAGTCAAGCATCGATCATCATGTCACCAGAATAAGACCCTAAATATTTATTGGAAAGGAGCACCAAGCTCATCACCGTGCACTTTCACCACCCTGTGAAGTTCATCATAACTTATTTCATGTGTAGCCTAATAAACATGGTTTCCCGAGTCGTAGTGGGAGGACTCCAAATGTACTTTGATGTGATATATTGATACTGTATATCAATATTTGCGCATAAAGGTGTTTCCACCGCCATTTCATGCATAATACATTTTACAGACAAAAAGATCCCTCCATATGTCGAACAAACAACTGTTCTGTCCGGATTTATAAAATAATAATATGGTATGACTTTACTCGCAAAAAAACTGTGGATGGAAACGTAGTTAGGCGCACAGTATTACATAGAGCCATGACTTCATTGAACTCTATTCAACATCAGGTAACTGATTAAAGCAGTAGAATTAGATTTAAAAAGCAGGTAAAAATACACGTTATGGAACAGTGGGGACTGTGAAGCAACACAAACATAGGCACAGACACATGCATACACACACATGATAACATACGCGCTATACACACACACACATGGATTTTGATTTGTAGATATGTGGTAGTGGAGTATGGGTCTGAGGGCACACACTTAGTGCGTTGTGAATTCTGTAATTAATGTATTGTAATGTTTTAAAATTGTACAATTGCCTTAATTTTGCAGGACCCCAGGAAGAGTAGTGGGGAATAAAAGTGGGAAGTAGTGGGAATAAAAATACCTAGGGAGACTTTGGGCTCTATTTTAACTAACCTACCGCAATGGAAAATCTAAGCGCTGGCGGTAGTGCTCCAGGACCAGGGGTGTGTCAGAAATGTTTTTGCTATTTGCACAGCCATTATTATGAGCGCAATAGCTGGCGGTTGTGCGAAAGGGCTGGGATTTGATGAATAACAAGTTGTAGGTAGTGTAATGAGGGCTTTGCCACTCACTGACCAATCAACACGTTTTTATCAACAATTAATGCTGCAAGTAGTTGTCTCAAGTTCTGTAGGTTATTGAAGATCTTTGCTTTGTCATCAACTCCAATTCAGCTGGGGGTACGGAATATTCATCCTAGTCCATTGTGGATTGATCATTTGATACTTCAGTTTATTAAATAGCGTAGGCTGAGTGATAGCAACATTAAAAAAATACAACCTGTGTGCTCAATATGTTTGGAATGTGGACATTGTTGTAATTGGCTTCAATGACTAGGCTATAGACCTTTACGCATTGCACTTCCTCAAATAAAAAATACTAGGCTCCTGTAAATTGTATTGTATGTGTGAGGCACATTCTCAATAAGCAAGATGCACTGAGTGTACAACACATTAGGAACACCTTCCTAATATTGAGTTGCACCCTTCTTCTCCATCTGTAGGGTTTTCAGCGGTTACATTCACCCACATTTGGCTTCATGTGAACTACAATTCCGACATTGTGCTTGTTGTGTGTTAATGTTCAGAAAAGTTAATAATCATCGCTTTCAAACCGGTTTTCGAAACATGCTGATATGCCCCTTGTCTTTTATATCAGCGAGAAAGAATCTTTCAAACAAGATCCACAGCCGTATGTGCCTCACTTCCTCCCTAATTACACTTACACACAGGTTTTCGGGGCACACTAGATAGCTAATTAGCACGTCTTCCATTTGGCTTCCATAAACAATCAATGTAACATGGAGATATGGCCGTGTGGGAACACTAACCCTATAAAGGTGTGTAGTAAGTTAACTTTTTGTTTTTGAAAAAGATTTATTGCTGACATGAAAGATACGTACTGCAAGCGATGTGTTGACAGCAAACGTCGGGGCTCTTAACAAAATGCCCCCAGTCAGAAGATACTATCATCAATAGGCACTAAAGCAATTAGTCTATGAATGGGGTAGATTAGGCCTACTACTGTTGATATGGCGTTATAGGACAGAAACATTTTTATAGCCTATGTTTGGAGGAGCGAGTTGTTGTTAACCAGACAAGAGGTGCTCTTTGGAAATGGGGACGGATACAAGCCGCTGCAACCTGGGTAGACGTAACATAGTACATGTAATTCCAGGACACTCTGTATGGTATGTATTCATTTGTGGATGTCCATCACCCATTTCATATGATATTTTATCAATTACAATTCGATTGATATGTTACGAATGGCAATTTGTACAATATGTTACATATTGCAATTTGGATTTTTTTGCTAACGTTAGCTAGACTACAGGTTAGGGGTTAAGGTTAAAGTTAGGGTTAGCTAACATGCTAAGTAGTTGCAAAGTTCCTAATTAGCAAAAATGTTCTGTGATGAGACTCAATCGCAACCTTTGGGTTGCTAGACGTTCTCGTTACATGTCCACCTATCCACCCCGACCGACCAGCCTACTTTCATTTTTGCCTTGAGTAACCTTATGTCTTATGTAACCATACCAAACATAACATATCACACTAATTTGAGTTCCTCGGATTTACTTTTACTATGTTACGTCTACTCTGTGAGACCAGGCAGACCGAATGGAGTATGCACTGCAGGTAGGCCTATGTGAATTGTGAATAATACAAAAGCATGTCGGAAAAAACCTCATAAGTAGACCATTTAGAAACCTTTCATGGATAGGCTCCTTGGCTAATGCATGGCCACGATAAGAAAGACACCAGACACATTGCTGTTGAACCAGCTTTGGTTATCGTAGGGTAGCCTACTTGGGTAGCCTACTATAAGGACTTGTTTTTTTAATCAAACGAAACGGGAAAAAAGCAATGGTTAAAGGAAATGAACTTAATCCATTTGCACTCGAATTTAGAAACATTTATCTAATCTCTCGTCCCAAGGTGGGCATATACATTGCCTTCAGAAAGTACTCATACCCCTTGAATTATTTCACATTTTACTGTGTTACAGCACACATGTCAAACTCATTCCACGGAGGGCCTGCTGGTTTTCGCTCCACCCTTGTACTTTATTGATGAATTAAGGTCACTAATTAGTAAGGAACTCCCCTCACCTGGTTGTCTAGGTTTTAATTGAAAGAAAAAAAATAAACCTGCAGACACTCGGTCCTCGTGGAATGGGGTAGAAACCCCTGTGTTAGACTGAATTCAAAATAGGTTTTTCTCACCCATCTACACACAATACCATAATTACAAAATAAAAAATATTTGTAGAACATTTTGCAACTATATTGAAAATTAAATACAGATATGCAGTATCTCATGTACATACAGTTGAAGTCGGAAGTTTACATACACCTTAGCCAAATACATTTAAACTCCTGACATTTAATCCTAGTAAAAATTCCCTGTCTTAGGTCAGTTAGGATCACCACTTTGTTTTAGAATGTGAAATGTCAAATAATAGTAGAGAGAATGAATTATTTCAGCTTTTATTTCTTTCATCTTTCACAAATTGTCTATAGGATTGAGGTCAGGGCTTTGTGATGGCCACTCCAATAAGTTGACTTTGTTGTCCTTAAGCCATTTTGCCACAACTTTGGAAGTATGCTTGGGGGCATTTCCATTTGGAAGACCCATTTGGAACAAGCTTTAACTCCCTGACTGATGTCTGGAGATGTTGCTTCAATATATCCACATCATTTTCTCTCCTCATGATGCTATTTTTTGTGAAATGCACCAGCCCCTCCTGCAGCAAAGCACCCCCAAACATGATGCTGCCACCCCCGTGCTTCACGGTTGGGATGGTGCTCTTCGCTTGCAAGCCTCCCCCATTTTCCTCCAAGCATAACAATGGTCATTATGGCCAAACAGATCTATTTTTGTTTCATCAGACCAGAGGACATGTCTCCAAAAAGTACAATCTTTGTCCCCATGGCAGTTAAACTGTAGTCTGGCTTTTTTATGGCGGTTTTGAGGCAGTGCTCTTCCTTGCTGAGCGGCCTTTCAGGTTATGTCGATATAGGACTTGTTTACTGTGGATATAGATACTTTTGTACGGTTTCCTCCAGCATCTTCACAATGTCCTTTGCTGTTGTTCTGGGATTGATTTGCATTTTTCGCACCAAAGTACGTTTATCTCTAGGAGACAGAACGCGTCTCCTTCCTGAGCGGTATGATGCTGCGTGGTCCCATGGTGTTATTACTTGCATACTATTGTTGTACAGATAACATGGTACCTTCAGGAGTTTGGAAATTGCTCCCAAGAATGAACCAGACTTGTGGAGGTCTACAATTTTGTTTCTGAGGTCTTGGCTGATTCTTTTGATTTTCCCATGATGTCAAGCAAAGAGACACTGAGTTTGAAGGTAGGCCTTGAAATACATCACAGGTACACCTCCAATTGACTCAAATTATGTCAATTAGACATTCAGAAGCTTCTAAAGCCATGACATGATTTTCTTGAATTTCCAAGCTGTTAAAGGCACAGTGCATTTAAACTTCTGACCCCTGGAATTGTGATACAGTGAATGATAAGTGAAATAATCCGTCTGTAAACAATTGTTGGAAAAATTACTTGTGTCATGCACAAAGTAGATGTCCTAACCAACTTGCCAAAAACTATAGTTTGTTAACACGAAATGTGTGGAGTGTGTTGAAAACGAGTTTTAATGACTCCAACCTAAGTGTATGTAAACATAGAAACAGACAACATAGAATGCCCACCCAAACTCACGTCTGACCAACTAACACATACAACAAACTAACAGAAATAGGTCAGGAACGTGGACAGTAAGTATCACACCCCTGAGTCAATAGATGTTAGAATCACCTTCGGCGGCGATTACAGTTGTGAGACTTTCTGGTAAAGACTCTAAGAACTTTGCTCACTGGATTGTACAACTTTTCGCACATTATTCTTTTTAAAATTATTCAAGCTCTGTATTTAGTCCTCTGTTCCCCTCCAGTCTTTGTGTAAGATTCGTTTATTTATGTGGGTATTGTCACGCGCCAGACTTTTGTTCATGTTCCGTGTTTTGGGCACGTTTATGTACTTATGTGCTTTCGTTTGGACCTGAATAAAAAGTGCGCCTCTTAACTACACTCTGCTCTCCTGCACCTGACCTCGCCTCCAGTACACACCCGTAACAGAATTTCACACCTACCATGGAGTCAGCAGGAGCAGGTACCCCGGTTAGAGGAGTCGAGGAGCGCGTCCAGGAACATTCTGCAATGTTACATCATCTTGGTGCCATGATGGATCGCATTGTCCAGACCATGGACCGCTGGGAGAGACAGGAAGTCTCTCCAGTACCTCGACCAGCGCAACCGGGGTTACCTCTACCCGTCCCGTCCGGAGCCAGTCCCAGTGGGATGTGTCTCTCCCTTCCCAGGGAGTATGATGGGACGTCAGCACAGTGCCAGGGGTTCCTGTTACAACTGGACCTCTACCTGGCCACTGTGCACCCAGCTCCGTCGGGAAGGGAGAAAGTGTCTGCCCTCGTCTCATGCCTCTCGGGGAGAGCTCTGGAATGGGCAAATGCTGTGTGAGGAGAAGGAGACGCGGCGTTGGACCACTTCGAGGAGTTCACCCGTCGCTTCCGGGCCATCTTCGACCATCCGCCCAAAGGTGGAGCGGCGGGGGAACGGCTCTTCCATTTAAGGCAGGGGACAAGGAGCGCCCAGGAGTTCGCCCTGGAAATCCGGACCTTGGCCGCCGGAGCAGGCTGGAACGACAGGGCCTTCATCGACCCCTATCGGTGCAGCCTGCACGAGGACGTCTGACGTGAGCTGGCCTGCAGGGATGCCACCATCTCCTTTGACCAACTGGTGGATTTGTCCATCTGGTTGGATAACCTGCTGGTCACTCGCGGACGTCCTGAGGGGGCTCTGTCGGTTCCATCTTCCAGCACCCCCGCTCCGGTGTCCATGGAGTTGGGAGGGGCTGCGCGTAGGGAGGCTGGAGGAGGGGCCATCACGTGCACCATCTGCGGCCGCAGAGGGCACACTGCCGGTCGGTACCGTATCGGTACCTCTGGGAGTCGAGGCAACAGGCAGGGCACTCTGGCGTCACCCAAGTCTGCACCACACTCATCCATAGTCCTCTGTTGACCACCTGTTTGTACCTGTTTGTTTCCCTGAGTTTTCCCCGCATTCCCAGCATAAGGCGCTCGTCGATTCAGGCGCAGCTGGGAATTTTATCGACACAGCGTTAGCCCTTAGTTTAGGGATCCCCATTATTCCTATAGTTAGACCTTTCCCGGTTCACGCTCTGGATAGTCGACCATTAGGATCCGGGCTAATCAGGGAGGCCACCATCTTCCTGGCCATGGAGACGCAGGGGGGTCACGAGGAGAAAATCAGTCTCTTCCTCATTGACTGTCCTGCGTTTCCTGTGGTACTAGGCCTTCCCTGTTTGGCTCATCATAACCCCACCATATCCTGGCAACAGAGGGCTCTCGCGGGGTGGTCGCGAGAGTGCTCGGGGAGGTGTGTAGGGGTTTCCGTTGGTGCTACCACGGTGGAAAGTCCAGACAAGGTCTCCACCGTGCGCATCCGCCCAGAATATGCCGATTTGGCTCTCGCCTTCTGTAAAAAGAAGGCGACTCAATTACCACCTTATCGACGGGGGGATTCTGCGATAAATCTCCTGGCAGACGCTGCGCTTCCCAGGAGTCACGTGTATCCCCTGTCGCAAGCGGAGATGGTGGCTATGGAGACAAATGTCTCTGAATCCCTGCGTCAGGGGTACATTCGGTCCTCCACTTCACCCGCCTCCTCGAGTTTCTTTTTTGTGAAGAAGAAGGATTGGAGGTCTGGAAGGCGTGGAAGGCGTTCATGGAACGTCTGGGGGTCTCGATCATCTCACCTCAGGTTTTCACCCCGAGAGTAACGGGCAGGTACAGAGAGTCATCCAGGATGTGGGCAGGTTTCTGCGGTCCTATTGCCAGGACCGGCCGGGGGAGTGGGTGGCGTTTGTGCCCTGGGCCGAGATGGCGCTGAACTCGCTTCGCCACTCCTCCACTAACCTCTCCCCCTTTCAGTTTGTGTTGGGGTACCAGTTTGTGTTGGGGTACTCTGGCGCCTTGGCATCAGGGTCAGACCGAGGCTCCTGCGGTGGACGACTGGTTCAGGCGCGCGGAGGGGACATGGGAGGTCGCCCATGTTCACCTCCAGTGAGCCGCGCTGCGCCAAAAGACCAGCGCGGACTTCACCGCAGTGAGACTACGGTGTTCACGCCGGGGGACCGGGTCTGACTCTCGACCCGAAACCTGCCCCTTCGCCTGCCCTGCCGGAAGCTGGGTCTGCGGTTTGTGGGGCCATTCAAAGTCCTGAGGAGGGTGAACAAGGTGTGTTACAGATTACAGCTTCCCTCTGATTACCGTATTAACCCCTCGTTCCACGTGTCTCTCCTCAGGCTGGTGGTGGCTGGTCCGCTCCAGGAATCTGAGGTGCGGGAGGTTCCTCCGCCCCCTCTGGACATCGAGGGGGCCCCGGCGTACTCCGTTCATTCCATCCTGGATTCGAGGCGTCGGGCAGGGGGCCTTCAGTACCTCGTGGAGTGGGAGGGGTACGGTCCGGAGGAGAGGTGCTGGGTCCCAGTTGCGGATGTTTTGGACCCCGAACTGCTGCAGGAGTTTCACCGTCGCCGGCCGGATCGCCCTGCACCTTGCCCTCCGGGTCGTCCCCGAGGCCGGTGTCGGCGCGCCGCTGGAGCCACGCTTCAAGGAGGGGGTACTGTCACTACTCCCGCCGAAGTCGGCCCCTCTCCTTGTTCGGGTGGCGTTCGGCGATCGACATCACCGGCTTTCTAGCCATCGTCGCTCCATTTTTCATATTTCCATTTGTTTTGTCTTGTTCCATACACACCTATTTTTCATTCCCTAATCACACTGAATGTATTTAGTCCTCTGTTCCCATCCATGTCTTTGTGTGAAATTGTTTTATGTTATGTGGGTATTGTCACCCGCCAGACCTTTGTTCATGTTCCGTGTTTTGGGCATGTTTATGTACTTACAGTGGGGAGAGCAAGTATTTGATACACTGCCGATTTTGCAGGTTTTCCTACTTACAAAGCATGTAGAGGTCTGTAATTTTTTTATCATAGGTACACTTCAACTGTGAGAGACGGAATCTAAAACAAAAATCCAGAAAATCACATTGTATGATTTTTAAGTANAGACGGAATCTAAAACAAAAATCCAGAAAATCACATTGTATGATTTTTAAGTAATTCATTTGCATTTTATTATGTCACCATCTGGCAGTTCGACGGACGAATCTGGGTTTGGCGGATGCCAGGAAAATGCTGGCATCCGCCAAACCCAGATTCGTCCGTCGAACTGCCAGATGGTGACACGTGATTCATCACTCCAGAGAACGCATTTCCACTGCTTCAGAGTCCAATGGTGGGGAGCTTTACACCACTCCAGCCGACGCTTGGCATGACGCATGGTGATCTTAGGCTTGTGTGCGGCTGCTCGGCCATGGAAACCCCATTCATGAAGTTCCCAACCAACAGTTCTTGTGCTGAAGTTGCTTCCAGAGGCAGTTTGGAACTCGGTACTGAGTGTTGCAACCGAGGACAGGCGATTTTTATGTGCTACACGCTTCAGCTCTAGACGTTTCCACTTCACAATAACAGGACTTACAGTTGACCGGGGCAGCTCTAGCAGGGCAGAAATTTGACAAACAGACTTAATGAAAAGATGGCATCCTATGATGGTGCCACGTTGAAAGTCACTGAGCACTTCAGAATGGGCCATTCTACTGCCAATGTTTGTCTATGGAGATTGCATGGCAGTGTGCTTGATTTTATACACCTGTCAGCAACAGGTGTGGCTGAAATAGCCGAATCCTCTAATTTGAAGGGTTGTTCACATACTTTTGTACATAGTGTAGGTGGGTAAAAAACGGTAGATGGACGGATGGACAGACAGACTGCTGATGGATGAGGAAGAGGTGTCCATGGCGGTCATGACATTTTGTCAGACGGTTATTTTCATGCAAAAGACTGCCGGTCTCATGGTAATTGACCATTAATTAACATAAACAGATCATAACATTAGGTTGCAGCAGACAGCATAACATTAGGATGCAGCAGACAGCATAACATTAGGATGCAGAAGACAGCGTAACATTAGGTTGTAGCAGACAGCATAACATTAGGATGCAGCAGACAGCATAACATTAGGTTGTAGCAGACAGCATAACATTAGGATGATAGAAGGACAGCATAACTCAGTGCTAGCAGACAGCATAACTTAGGATGCAGCAACCACGCATAAACCAATAATAGGAAAATATAGCCCCAGACACCACTTAACAGTCCTAAGGTTGTCAGGCAGACGGCAAGAACAAAATTAAGGTTGTAGCAGCATGATAACATAGGTATGTAGCAGACAGCATACACATTAGGTTGTAGCAGACACGAAAACATTATACAGAAGCTAACGATAGTTTGTATCAGAAAGCAATACATTAGTGTTGCATGACTAACAAGCATATAACATTAGGTTGCAGAGACAGCCATAAAACCTAGGTATTGTGCAGAACAGACTAACATTAGGTTGTAGGCAGACAGCATAACATATTTGTAGAGACAGCATGACAACTAGGTTGAGCAGACAAGCATAACATTAGGTTGTAGGCAGACAGCATAACATTAGGTTTAGCAGACAGCATAACATTAGGTTAGCAAACAGCATGAAATTAGGTGTAGCAGACAGCATAACATTAGGTTTGTAAGACAGACAGAGCATAACATTAGGTGTGTAGCAGACAGCAAAACATTAGGTGTAGCAGACAGAACAACACATAATCAGTATTGAGCAGAAGTAACATTAGGTTGTAGAGACAGCATGAGTAGGTGTACGCAGACCGCATAACATTAGGATGTAGCAATACAAGCATAACATTAGGTGTAGCAGACAGCATAACATTAGGTTGTCGAGCAGCAGCATAACATTAGTGTAGCAAACAGCATTAGCACTAGGTTGATAGCAGACAGCATAACATCAGGTTGTAGCAGACAGACATAACATAGGTTGTAGCAGACAGCATAACATTAGGTTGTGCAGACACAACGAGTACATAACATTAGGTTGTAGCAGACAGCATAACATTTGGTGTGTAGACAGAAACAGCAATACATTATATGTAGCAGACAGCATAACATTAGGTTGTAGAGACAGAGATACATTAGTTGTAAGCACGACACATGAAACATAGTATGTGTAGCAGACAGATAAACATTAGGTTGTAGACAGAACAGCATAACATTAGGTTGTAGCAGACAGCATAACATTAGGATTGTAGCAGACAGCAAACATTAGGCCCTCTGTAGCAGCGACAAGCAAGTAACATTAGGATGTAGCAGAGAAGCATAACATCTAGTTGTCAGCAAGACAATAACATTAGGTTGTAGCAGGACAGCATAACAATACGCGATTTGCTCAGGCAAACTTACAACTGTCTGATGCATAGTCAAGGGGAAATCCAGTCTAGTCTTCGTAAAAAGGCTGGTCTAAATGCTGTCCTCTTTCTCTCTTCCCCCTTCTCCCTCCTCTCCCCCACCCTCTCTCCCCCCCTCTCCATCTGTTTAGTGATATTGCTAAAACATTGTTTAGAAGAAGGCACAGAACTAATGCTTAACCAGAAGGTTTGTAGTGACTCAGGCCGTAGACACTTATTCTATAGAAAATTCATTTACAGTGAAGAGATAAACCCTCAAACTACAGAGATTGTGACAAATCATAGCCAATCCTATATAGCTCTATCCACTCCCTACCTGAAAAAGAGACAATTATTCTTATGATTTAGGCTTCTATTCCGCTCATACCAGAGTGCCCAACGAAAATATATCTAGCAAACTTATAAATTTAGCTTTAATTCCCTCAACCGAGTGACAATATATCTCGATTATATTTAGGCTGTCATCCCTCAAAAAAAAAAAAAAAAAAAAAAAAGAAACCAAAAAAAAAAAAAAATTTTACCAGCCAGTGACAAATATATCTTCGATACCAAAATACTAGGCTTATCCCTCAATACCAGAGTGACATATTCTCATCCTCTATATTTAGGGCTTTGTTCCTCATACCAGACAGCTGACACAACCAGTCATATCTGCCACAGTTGTATAATAGGACTTTATTCGCTCCTCAACAAACCGAAGTGGAACAATATATCTCAATCTGCTATAGCCTATATCCACTCAATACCCCAGGATGGACTGAGAGCATAAGCTATCGTTCAGAATCCTGTACTGGCCTCTAATCCCTCAATACCAGAGTGACAATATATCTAATCCTGTATAGGCTTTATTCCTCAATACCAGAGTGACAATATATCTAATCCTGTATAGGCTGTAACGTAACAAAATGTGGAAAAAGTGAAGGGTTCTGAATACTTTCCCAATCCATTTTCCTGATTGGGGAAAATGAGGGCTTTATCCCCCAATACTAGAGTGACATATTGTATTATTGATTTGCTTAACCTAGTATTGTTTTACAATATCACATTCCCTGAGTCTCAATAATCTGTACTTTCTGTTGAAGTGTGCTCTTGTTCACTTCCCTTCATTTAAATAGAAATGACTGACTGGTATAAGAAATATGGTGGAAACTTTGTCCAGTTCTTATTTACACCAATCTAACGAGAAGGAGTGCACAAGAGTGCACACACTTCGGAAGAACGGACAGATCATTAGAGCTCAGGGATAATTTCTCCTCCAGTAGGCCCTGAACACTTTCTTGGAGAAACTTCTATCAACTCTTATGCTCTAGTGTAGTTTATACAAACCCTAACCCCTCAATCTAAGTGACATAATAAAAAATCAAAATTCATCAGTTGAAGATAGAGATATCAGTGTTTTTGTGTAAACTGCATCTCAATCCTCCACATCCGCCTATGTCAGCCTTCCGCATCTGCGGAGGAAGGTGGCCGAGCTACAGCGGTGTTAGTCAGACCATGAGACATCCCAAAAATAGGTCTTCTCACGAAAACCTCTGTAGCGTCTGAACGGTTTGGCCTACAATGGCCTCTATGGAAAGGGGAGACTCTCCCAAACACGATGGTGTTCTCCGTTTTGCTCTACGACCCCCAAAAGTGTCACGGGATTCATCTGAAGTCGGTAACGCTGATGTGCCAACTTCTATGTAGCGTCCAAACCGTTTGAGCTACAAACTAATATGCCCCCACTATGGAAAGAGGAGCCTCCCAAGAACACGATGGTGTTCTCCATTTTGCTCTATACCCCAAACACGTGTCACAGGTCTCATCTGAAGGTAACCCATACAAACACATGTCACAGGTCTCCTCTGGAGGTAACCCATACAAACACATGTCACAGGTCTCATCTGAAGGTAACCCATACAAACACATGTCACAGGTCTCCTCTGGAGGTAACCCATACAAACACGTCACAGGTCTCCTCTGGAGGTAACCCATACAAACACATGTCACAGGTCTCCTCTGGAGGTAACCCATACAAACACATGTCACGGGTCTCATCTGGAGGTAACCCATACAAACACATGGAGGTATGGAGCTAGTTTTGTGCCCCAAAAAATATAGGGTTAAATATGTTGAAAAAATATGTAGATATATGTCACGTCGTTCGTAATAATGAAGGTCGGACCGCGTATGTTGAGTTCCACATATGTTAATGAAAGTGAAACTTAAGTAAATACAAAAACAAATAAAGAATAAACGAACCGTGAAGACAATTCAGTGCGTACAGGCAACTAAACATAAACAATATCCCATAACCCACAGGTGGAAAAAATGCAACTTAAGTATGATCCCCAATTAGAGACAACGATTACCAGCTGCCTCTAATTGGGAATCATACACAAACACCAACATAGAAAAATAAACCTAGAACCCCACATAGAAATAATAAACTAGACTAAACACCCCTAGTCACAGGATTTCTATGGTCAGGACGTGACAATATATTTCCTGAGCTTTCTTACATCTCCTAGATATAGGACAGACACTTCAAAATCTTATTCCTTATGATTTATTTTTGTACCGTCTATTTTGCTATTTATTAATGTGTTATTCAATGCGTTTCTATGGGCTATAGTAGTAAAGGTCATCTTAAAACAATTTTCTATGTTAGCTTAGTACCCCTCCCCCCCAAACTGCTTAGACTTTTAGAGGTTAAACAGTAAATTGTTGAGACAAAAGGGAACAGCAACACCAGATCCAAATCTTTAATGGTGAAATATGAACAGCAACACCAGATCCAGATCTTTAATGGTGAAATATGAACAGCAACACCAGATCCAGATCCTTTATGGTGAAATATGAACAGCAACAACCCTTCCTATCACTCCTGACTGTTCTAGACAGACATTGTTCAAAGCTCCATAATGACTAGCTTCCTCATTACCATCAATGAGCATTCATGAGAATATTCTCCATGCAGGCTCATCGTGAGCTAATCGTCATGCATCTTATTCACAATGTGGTATTTAGCAATTAGCTGCGCAGTATAATAATATTAAATTTTTTGTTTTGTGTGGTGCACTTTAGAATACAACAAATACTCTCAAGGGGATTAGTGTATGAGGGTGTGGGCAGGAGCGTGTGTGTGTGTGTGTGTGTGCGTGCGTGCGTGCGTTGCGTGCGTGCGTGCGTGCGTGCGTGCGTGCGTGCGTGCGTGCGTGCGTGCGTGCGTGCGTGCGTGCGTGCGTGCTGCGTGCGTGCGTGCGTGCGTGCGTGCGTGCGTGCTGTGTGTGTGTGTGTGTGTGCGTGCGTGTGCGTGTGTGTGTGTGTGGTGTGTGTGTGTGTGTGTTGTGGTGTGTGTGTGTGTGTACAGCATGTGTGGGTACGAGCATGCGTGTGTCCCTGCGTACGTGTGCATATGTGGTGTTTGACATCACTCAGTCTGAAGTTATTCATGAAATCTCAGAATTAAATCCTATTTCAGATATAGCCTCCAAGTGTCTGGTGGACCATAATAACTTCTCTACCTGATTACTCATGCATCACTCTAATTGTTTTTTCATAGACAGGAAATGCTGCTCTGTATTTTAGAATTGAAAAGCAATAGTCATTGGTTTGGCAGCTAATAAGTTTGGAAGACTGGGCGTTCACACAAAAAGCACATAGGCACGCACGTGCGCACACACACGGTGTCTGAGAGGAAGTGTTATTTGTGTGCAGGCTGTTCTCACTGGTGCTCATTTCAGAGAAACGATGAGTTTGTAGGGCTAATCACAAAGTGCTTGACCTTACTGAAAGTTAAACACACCCAGACATTTACACACACCCTTTCCTCCTGCCACCCACAAACAGAGCAGACAGACTGTTCACACTTTGATAACCTCAGCCTGTTGCTCTCTCCTCTCCATCTCTCTCCCTCTCTCCCTCTCTCGACTGAGCGTGATTTCACGCTGGGTGGCAGGCTGGATCGAAGCATGATGGAATTACAATGCTCAGAGGAGAAGATGACTGAAACACAAAGGACATTCTCACATCAGCACAAAACTACGGGCTGTGCCACAGAACCTGTGTTGTGTGTGGGGATTGGATAGAGAGTGAGTGGACAGACGCAGTTAGACCAACAACAGTGATTTGATCATTATCTTTTCAACTCAGAAATGTCCTCCTGCTGAGAAGGTAATTGCTGTGCAGTGTGTGTGTGCCTGTGTGTGTGGTGTTGCCTGTGTGCCGTTCGGGCGTGTGTGTGTGTTATTGTGTGTGTGTGTACGTGTGCGCGTGTACGTGTGTGTGTGTGTGCCTGTGTGTGTGTGTGTGTGTGGGGGGGGGGGGGGGGGGCTCTCACACTTCCTGTTCTTTATTCTACTGGCATCCATTTCCCTGTTATGCCTAGGTCTGGTAAGGCTGATACCAAGCTCAATGGTGGCTATTTCACACAATGTCAGCATGTCTGCTGCAGCCACAGTGAGTGAGTGTGTGTTTCAACCTGAACAGGGTTCTACTCAGAGGGAGTAATCTCTTGGTAATGCACAAGCAATTTTGAGAAACAAAAGGTTTTCTATTTATGGTTGGAAAGCTATCACTGTGCATCTCCCTGGAGACTGTGTACATGTCCCACCTGAGTTAAAGTAAACAGACTCAGTGAAGTGCCACAACTAAAACTACAATAAATTAATGACTGAATGAAAGGATCCAACCTTCTGTTTGGCTGTCCGTATGTCTGTTCGTCCATTTCTCCATCTGTTCACCCATTCACCCACCCAACCAGCCATTTTTATCCTATCAACCAAGAAATCATGCAAATTCTCTCAACAAAATCAGGAATATTAATAACAAACTATCCTATTTGGAATAATTGTTTTTGAATGTCCTTCCCTTTGATTCATTATACTGCTGGTTATTGAACATAATGGTCAGAAGCTGGATTCCCTCTGTCTGGCAGAGAAACCTCATTTAGTTGTTTAAAGCATTGTGGACCTTTCTGTGTTTACTGCCACATGACAAATGTGTTACTCGCGTCTCATTAATCAGCCAGTCAAATGTCTTCCTCACATCTCATTACAGTTTTTTACAATCACTTTGGCACTAATTTCAGAAGCTTGGGGTCATTTTTCAAAACTCTAGACACAAAACTCACAACCAATGATCAAAATGCAAATTTTTCAAAACTCTAACACTTTTCCAATTGCTTGGATACAATACAATGCTTGGATACAATACACATAAAGCTAAGATTAGTTGTTCATTGAACTAAAATCACCTGTTCAAAATGACACAACTTAACATCAAAGTACTACCATTTCAAAATGCTATTCACACATTACATCTGAAATGACTGTCTATTCATTTCATTACAATGATCTAACTATCAATTGATACAACTGCTCAAAATGATAAGTAACTGTTGCGTTACTCTTAATGTATAGTTTTACGGAAACTGACTAACAATATTCCATGTTTATATCATGAAAGTTTCAGGATAACGAGATCCATTGACACAAATTACCGTGGAACATGAACCAATTGGACTACATTATCTATGGATGTAATATTTCATCATCATTCTTTATCAGACACTGTTTCTATGGTCCCATGTACCACTTTTCCAGACCATGTTTTCAGATTTGACATTACTGTACACTCACGGCCACTTTATTAGGTACACCTATCTAGTACTGGATAGGACCCCCTTTTGCCTCCACAACAGCCTGAATTATTCATGGTGTTGTATGTTAAGAGATGCCATTCTGCACACCACTGTTTGTGACTCAACTCCAGCTCACTTTAATAATGGAAATTGATGGGAATTGATCAAAAATGTATCACTAGCCACTTTAAACAATGCCACTTAATATAATGTATATGTATATACTGTACTCCATATCATCTACTACATCTTGCCATCTTTATGTAATACATGTATCATTAGCCACTTTAAACTATGCCACTTTTATGTTTACATACCCTACATTACTCATCTCATATGTATATACTGTACTTGATACCATCTACTGCATCTTGCCTATGCCGTTCTGTACCATCACTTATTCATATATCTTTATGTACATATTCTTTATCCCTTTACACTTGTGTGTATAAGGTAGTAGTTGTGGAATTGTTAGGTTAGATTACTCGTTGGTTATTACTGCATTGTCAGAACTAGAAGCACAAGCATTTCGCTTACAACTCGCTCATTTAACATCTGCTAACCATGTGTTTGTGACAAATAACATTTGATTTGATTTGTTTTAAACAGCTGTTATTTGAGCATTTGTGGCCTTTCTGTTAGCTTGAATGAGTCTGGACATTCTCCTCTGACCTCTCTCATTAACAAGGTGTTTTTGCCCACAGAAATGCCGCTCACTGAATGTGTTTTGTTTATCGCACCATTCTCTGTAAACTCTGGAGACTATAGTGCGTAAAAATCCCAGGAGGGCAGCTGTTTCTGAGATGCTGGAATCACCATGTGTGGCATCAACAATCATACCAAGGTCAAAGTTGCTTAGATTGCTCATCTTGCCTGTTCTAATGTTTGGTCGAACAACATCTAAAGCTCTCTACTCTATATACTCTATATATTGAGTTGCGTGCAGCCACATGATTCACTGTTCGAATGTAACCTTCCTTGATGAGCTAAATGAGGTCTGTAGAGCTGATGGCATGACCTATGTCATTGTGTGGGATAATGTCAGGTTCCACCATGCTCAAATGGTGCAAGCATGGTTTCAGGCCCAACCACAATTTACCACCCTGTACTTACCCCTATACTCTCCTTTCCTTAACCCGATTGAGGAATTTTTCTCCACATGGAGGTGGAAGGTATCCATTGTAATGTGGATGAGAACTTTTGGCCAAATCCACAAGACAAGGTTGAGGGAAATATAGAAGTACAGTAATCAATCCTTTGTTTTGCTTTTTACAGTAAGCCAGGTGAGGAACACTGCAGTTTTCCTGTAGTTTTTTTCTTTTTTTGTAGCTAATTATTTTAGCTTTGATTCAAAGAAACCTATGTTGTGATTTTATTGTATTTCATCAATAAATTTCATATTTTGTTCAATGATTCCACTGTGTCTGTAGTATTCTCTCTACTAGTCCTTTTACAGTGATGTATTTACGTGTAGTAGCATAACGAAACATGTATCACATATTTTGTACTACAATATTTAATGATTGTACGAACAACTACATAGTGAAACTATCGGTATCTTGTGTGTGGGTGATCTAAATGAATGGTCCTATGGTATTTCATGACAAATTAGTTATTTGAACCAATGATTCTGCAAGTGCAAGGTTTCTTTATGCACAATGCAATGTTTTGAACATTGGACAACCTGTGTTACAAGTGATGACCGTTTTGAGTTTTGTGTCTAGAGTTTTGAAAAATGACCACAAGGTTCTGAAATTAGTGCCAACGTGATTGTTAAAAACTGTAATCAGCCAGTCAAATATCTTCCTCACATCTCTTTAATCAGCCAGTCAAATATCTTCCTCACATCTCTTTAATCAGCCAGTTAAATTGTTTCTCACATTCTTATCAGCAGTCAAATATCTCCTCACATTTTAATCAGCCAGTCAAATATTTCCTCCACATCTCTTTTAATCAGCCAGTCAATATATCCTCACATCTCTTTAATCAGCCTAGTCAATATATCTTCCTCACATCTTTTAATCAAGCCAGTCAAATATCTTCCTCACATCTCTTTAATCAGCCAGTCAAAATAATCTTCTCACATCTCTTAATCAGCCAGTCAAATATCTTTCCTCTACATCTTTATTCACATCAATATTCAATCTTTTATCAGACAGTCAACATCTTCTCACATTCTTAATCACCAGTCAATATCTTCCTCATATCTCTTTAATCAGCCAGTCAATGCCACTATAGATGCTCGTTAAACAATTTACTGTAGACTTTAAAAACATCATGTTCTGACATACAAAAATAGTAGAAAAATACGTGTGTGCGTGACATTTTATAATTTGTGTGTGTGTGTGTGTGTTTATGTGTGTGGTGTGGCTCCTGAGTCTTGACAGCTGCTCTGCTGAGGTAGAGTGTGCTGCGTGAGTAAATAAACAGATGAAGTCGTCATGTTCTCCTCTACTATTACATCTGTCTCTATTCGACTGTAATCTAATTGTCACGCCCTGGCCTTAGTTATTTTTTGTTCTCTTTATTGTTTTGGTTAGGTTAGGTGTGACGAGGGTGGTTTTGTGGTTTTTGTCTCGTCTAGGGTGTTTGTACGGTCTAGGTTTTTTTTAGAGTTATGGGTTGTTGTCATTATAGGTGTTTATGTAAGTCTATGGTTGCCTAGATTGGTTCAATTAGAGGCAGGTGTTTATCGTTGTCTCTGATTGGGAACCATATTTAGGAAGCCATGTTCTTTGGGTATTTTGGTGGGTGATTGTTTCCTGTGTCAGTGTTTGTGCCACACGGGACTGTTTCGTTTGTTCACGTTTTTTGTATTTGTGTTCATGTTCAGTTTTCTATATATAAACATGGACACTACCACGCTCCGTATTGGTCTGATCCTTGCTACACCTTCTCAGAGGAAGAAGAGGAAGACAGCCGTGACACTAATGCACAGACACCAGGGAAGCAGAAACGATGTGTGTGTTCGTGTTTTTGTGTGCGTATGTGTGAGAGACGGTAGAGAGAAAGAAAAAAACAGTTTGTTGTTGGTGTGGTGTGTGTGTGTGTGTGTGTGTGTGTGTGTGTGTGTGTGTGTGTGTGTGTGTGTGTGTGTGTGTGTGTGTGTGTGTGTGTGTGTGTGTGTGTGTGTGTGTGTGTGTGTGTGTGTGTGTGTGTGTGTGTGTAGTTTGCGTAGTATTCAGTCAGAGGAAGAAGCAGCTTGCACAATGCTCTAATCAATTTGTCACTGGACAATTCCACAGTGACCGAGTGACGCTGAGACTCCCTTTTTCACTTTAAAATACATGGCAAACAAAAACCATTGATTACAAAGTTTAACAAACCATACAACTATATGCAGAAGTCTACTTTTAAGAATTGTACTAAAACTACATTTACTTGAGGAACAGTGCAGATGTAAAGTTTGGTAAAGGAATTACAGTAAAATCTCCCTCAGTCTTTTGAGTGGTGTGTTTTAATCACTTAATAATTAATCAACAAAATTGTTATTAGTAAAAACATTACAACTAATTGGTAGGTATAACTTCACTTGTCAATTCTGTGAACTTTCATAATTTTTTATAATTATGAAATAATTATAATTATAAAAAATTATAAAAAATTTATTTTTTACGATTTTATACACCTGTCAGCAACAGGTGTGGCTGAAATAGCAGAATCCATTAATTTGAAGGGGTGTTCACATACTTTTGTAAATATAGTGTATTTCTAATACCTTTTAAGACATTTTTCTAGTTGACCCCTTTTCCATCTGTGACCAGAAATCAAAGCATTTGATCATTCCTAATTTTATGATGGAAAATGGTTGGAAAATGTATCTGTGCCTTCCCCGAAATATAGACTATTAGCTTTCATTTGACACTAAACTTGATATGCTCCTAGAAACTTCACATGTTGGTGTTCATGGGTCCTTTTACATGGAAATACCCACTCTATAATCTGACTCATGAAAGTAATTGAGTCATTCACGGAGAGAGGTGACTCCGGAGATCTCCACACTATGAAAGACATCTGTTATAACACAGCTAGAGAGGACGCGGATCTACCTTGATATGAAGCAGACCGATTATGCTAATTCATTTTGATGGGATAGGTGACAACGGCTGACAAGGGACAAATCATGAGAGTACAAATGCAGTTATTTCAGATTTATCAAATCATATTGAATCAAACTTGATTTAAAGTGCATTTTAAATCGCAACACTACAGTAACACAAAAAAATGAAAGAGATAAAAAGGAACAGAAAGCAATAAAATAGATAACGTAAAACATAAAGGAAGTCTGAAATAACAGTCAAATTGACTTCAGAGTTACTTTCAGTGATCAGTCGTGTTTCTTTTCATCCCCAAGTTTCCACTTATTTGTAAATATGAATGTTTTCCATTATACAGTATGATATTGTTACATACGCACACACGTCAAACACACATACAAGTCGAACAGACATACACGCACGCACACGCACACACGTCAAACACACATACAAGTCGAACAGACATACACGCACGCACACGCACACACACAAACACGCACACACAAAGCCATTAAGTCTGCATGTCTAAGCACAGTGCTTTAATTATACTCTCAAACCCGATCCCCCATGGCGAGGATCCGCCACTCTGCAATTTGGCCAAATGTTAGATAAAACCCCAGCCTAAACAATTACTTCCACACTAACAGCATATCCTCTAGGCCAGTGGTTTCCAAACTTTGTATAGTCCCGTACCCCTTCAACATTCAACCTCCAGCTCTAGCACCAGGGTCAGCGCACTCTCAAATGTTGTTTTTTGCCATCATTGTAAGCCTGCCACACACACTATACAATATATTTATTAAACATAAGAATGAGTGTGAGTTTGTCACAACCCGGCTCGTGGGAGGTGACAAAGAGCTCTTATAGGACCAGGGCACAAATAATAATATAATAATAATCAATAATTTTGCTCTTTATTTAACCATCTTACATATAAAACCTTAATTGTTCATCGAAAATTGTGAATAACTCACCACAGATTAATTAGAAGGGTGTGTTTGAAAGGATGCACATAACTCTGCAATGTTGGGTTGTATTGGAGAGAGTCTCAGTCTTAAATCATTTTCCACACACAGTCTGTGCCTGTATTTAGTTTTCATGCTAGTGAGCGCTGAGAATCCACTCTTACATAGGTACGTGGTTGCAAAGGGCATCAGTGTCTTAACAGCGTGATTTGTCAAGGCAGAATACTCTGAGCGCAGCCCAATCCAGAAAGTAGCAGTGGCTTCTGATTAAATACAATTTTCACAGAACCGTTTATTGCCATTTTGATGGGGCTCTCTTGTTCAGATATCGGTAAGTGGACTGGAGACAGGGCATGAAAGGGATATCAAATCCAGTTGTTTGTGTCATCCGTTTCAGGAAAGTACCTACGTAATTGCGCACCCAACTCACTCAGGTGCTTCGCTATATCACATTTCACATTGTCCGTAAGCTTGAGTTCATTTGCACACAAAAAAATCATACAATGATGACAAGACCTGAGTGTTGTCCTTGTTAATGCAGACAGAGAAGAGCTCCAACTTCTTAATCATAGCCCCAATTTTGTCCTGCACATTGAATATAGTTGCGGAGAGTCCCTGTAATCCTAGATTCAGATCATTCAGGCGAGAAAAAAACATCACCCAGATAGGCCAGTTGTGTGAGAAACTCGTCATCATGCAAGCGGTCAGACAAATTAATATTATGGTCAGTAAAGAAAACCTTAAGCTCGTCTCTCAATTAAAAAAAAACATGTCAATACTTTGCCCATTGATAACCAGCGCACATACCCAGCGCACTATGTTGTAAAAGCGTTACGTGGTCGCTGCCCATGTCATTGCAAAGTTCAGAAAATACACAAGAGTTCAGAGGCCTTATTTTAACAAAGTTAACCATTTTTACTGTAGTGTCCAAAACGTCTTTCAAGCTGTCAGGCATTCCCTTGGCAGCAAGAGCCTCTCGGTGGATGCTGCAGTGTACCCAAGTTGCGTCAGGAGCAACTGCTTGCATGCGCGTTACCACTCCACATTATCTCCCTGTCATGGCTTTTGCGCCATCAGTACAGATACCAACATATCTTGACCATCAAAGTCCATTTGATGTCACAAAGCTGTCCAGTTCCCCCAGCATTGTCCGCAGCAGGAAGAATTAAGTCCTCCACAATAGTATGGGGCTTGCCTGTCCTAACCACTCAGTAGCTCACCATATAAGACGCTTCTAGCCCCTTCTTATTAATGGTATCTGTTGCTGTTATACATGTCTTCCTACTTGAAAGTTGTCTTAATTCTTGCTCCAAAAACTCCCCTGGCTTATTTTTCAAATTGGCATGTTTTGTTTCTAAATGTCTGCGCAAGAGTGAAGGTTTCATTGAGTTGTGAGATTGTACTTTTGCACATATAACACACTGTGGTGGAGGAAAGGCACTACTCCCAATATAAGTGAACCCCAAATCAATGCTGTTCTCATCATATTTGCGCCTCTTCGATGGTCCAACGTCCCTGTATGTTGTTCGGTGCTTTCCCGGGTAAGGGGGCAGTAGCTCTTCGGGCTGCATCAGATTCACAACTGTCAGAGTCCATGCTTGCTGGGCTAACAACAAATGTAGAATTACTGATGCTAGCATTGGATGTACTCATGGAAGCAGAACAACTTGTGTCGTCGACAGGTGCAGGTGTAGTACTGCTGGTAGTAGCAGTACTACCAGTAGAGCTGGTATGTGTCTCTATGGACGCGGGCCTTACTTTCTTTAACCATTTATCAATTTTCGAGCAAACGGAATGAGCAGCAGCTACGTTTGGCTACATACGGACCGTTAGTGGAATTCCCGAGAGAGAGTAACGGATAATGTGATTGAATGTTCATTATTTGACTAGGGTACCTGTATTTGACATTGTGTTGTTATTTTTCTGAACACTAGATGGTTGAATTTTATTTTTGGCAGTGAAACGAGGCTACTGAGGTGAGAGAACCTCACCCAAATGTATAGCCCTGTTGGAAAATATAAATGTACTGTTTGAAAATGTGAAGACATTTTTTTACATTTATTTAAAAAAAATGTGAATAACATTTTTATTTGGCGTACCTGTCACGTTCCTGACCTGTTTTCCTTTGTTTTGTATTTGTTTTAGTTGGTCAGGGCGTGAGTTGGGTGGGTTGGTCTAGGTTTGATTTTCTATGTTGGGATTTTGTGTTCGGCCTGGTATGATTCTCAATCAGAGACAGCTGTCAATCGTTGTCCCTGATTGAGAATCATACTAAGGCAGCCTGGGTTTCACRTGTGTTTTGTGGGTGTTTGTTCCTGTGTCAGTGTTTGGGCCACACAGGACTGTTTCAGGTTAGTCACGTTTGTTGGTTGTTGTATTTTGTAGTGTTTGTTGTTTTCCCATTAAAATATGAATACTTACCAATCCGCATCTTGGTCCGATCCATGCTCCTCCTCGTCTGAGGAGGAGAACGACTACGACAGCCGTTACAGTACCCCAGTTTGGGAATACCTGCTCTACACTAATGGTGTATCACAAATGACACTCTTTTCCCTATGTAGTGCACTTTATGGGCCCTGGTCAAAAGTAGTGTACTATATAGGGAAAAGGGTGCCATTTAAGGCACATCCTAACTGTCAGTGCCTAACTGTCAGTAACAATACAATATCAATCCCCAATACTGAATAGCGAGGAAGACGTCCTCTCCGTTATATTTCGATTGGGTTCTCTGTAACCCTCTCCTCAGTCTGAACTGCAGTCCAAAGCAATCCCCTCAGGGATTGGATTAAATCAATTGAGCGTGAAAAAGTATCAGATACTGAGG
This sequence comes from Salvelinus sp. IW2-2015, assembly GCF_002910315.2. Classification (NCBI taxonomy): domain Eukaryota; kingdom Metazoa; phylum Chordata; class Actinopteri; order Salmoniformes; family Salmonidae; genus Salvelinus; species Salvelinus sp. IW2-2015. The sequence continues at coordinate 95,969 of NW_019942775.1, read as the reverse complement.
CGCAGAAACAGCAGATGGCTGAGTAGGCTGATATGGTGTGTAGCGCCATGTGTAGTGCTCTCTCTATGTGTTGGTGGGTTTTGATGACACACACACATACAAACACACACACAAACATGTACACACACAATGGTGCATGTGAACAGAAACATGTGCATAGGCATGTGCACACACACAATGAAAAGCTGAAATGTCTTGAGTCAATAAGTATTCAACCCATTTGTTATGGCAAGCCTAAAAGTTCAGGAGTAAAAATGTGCTTAACAAGTCATGTTACAAGTTGCATGGACTCACTCTGTGTGCAATAATAGTGTTTAACATGATTTTTGGTTGACTACCTCATCTCTGTACCCCACACACATACAATTATCTGTAAGGTCCCTCAGTCGAGCATTGAATTTCACACACAGATTCAACCAAAGACCAGGGAGGTTTTCCAATGCCTTGCAAAGAAGGGCACCTAATGGTAGATCCATTTTTTTTAAAGCAAACATTGAATATTCCTTTGGCATGGTGAAGTTAATGATTAAACTTTGGATGGTGTATTAATACACGCAGTCACTACAAAGATACAGGCGTCCTTCCTAACTCAATTGCCGGAGACAAAGGAAACCGCTCAGGGATTTCACCATGAGACCAATGGTGATCTTCAAACAGTTACAGAGTTTAATGGCTGTGATAGAAGAACACTGTGGATGGATCAACAACATTGCAGTTAATCTACAATACTAACCTAAATGACAGAATACAAATATTCCAAAACATGCATCCTGTTTGCAATAAGGAACTAAAGTAAAACTGCAAAAAATGTGACAAAGAAATATCCTGAATAAAAAGCGTTAAGTTTGGGGCAATTCCAACACAATATATCACCGAGTACCACTCTTCATATTTTCAAGCAGGTGGTGGCTGCATCATGTTATGGGTATGCTTGTCATCGGCAAGGACTAGGTAGTTTTTTAGGATAAAACAGAATAGATCTAAGCACAGGCAAAATCATAGAAGACAACCTGGTTCAGTCTGCTTTCCAACAGATTCTAAGAGACAAATTTACCTTTCAGCAGGACAATAACATAAAACACAAGGCCAAATATACACTGGAGTTGCATCCCAAACAACATTGTTTCTGAGTGACCTATTTACAGTACAGTTTTGACTTAAATCTGCTTGAAAATCTATAACAAGACTTGAAAATAGCTGTCTAGCAATGATCAACAACCAACTTGACAGAGATAAATTATATAAAGAATGACAGTAAAAAGCTTTGGAGCACCTTAAATGTAATTTTGGGCAAAAAGGCAAACTAAGCTCCATCATTAATTGAATCAGATGGATCATTCATCACAAAACTCACTGATATTGCCAATTACTTTAATGATTTTGTTCATTGGTAAGATTAGCAAACATAGGCATGACATGCCAGCGACAAACGCTGACACTACACATGCAAGTAAGACTGATCAAATTATGAAAGACAAGCATTGTAATTTTGAATTCTGTAAAGTGAGTGTGGAAGAGGTGAAACATTTTTTTGTTGTCTTGATAGAGCTTGAAAATGTTTATTATTGTACAATCCAGGTGTGCAAAGTTTTTAGAGACTTACCCAGAAATAATCACCGCTGTAATCACTGCCAAAGGTGATTCTAACATGTATTGACTTAGTGGTGTGAATACTTATGTAAATGTACTATTCTTGTATTTAATTTTCAATAAATGTGCAAAAAGTTCTAAACATGTTTTCACATTGTCATTATAGGGTATTGTGTGTAGACGGGTGAGAGAAAAAAAGATTTAATGGATTTTGAATTCAGGCTGTAACACAACAAATGGGGAATACGTCAAGGGGTTTGAAAACTTTGTGAAGGCACTATAACTGTTGTATTTATCTTTCTGTTGTCTGGTGGTCAAACCAAGAATGTCCAAAGTTAATGTCACCTCTCCCAGCTCTTACTGACACCTACCCTTGAGCCTCCTCTCTTTTCATTTACTGTAACCCGCATCCTCACCCACTGAGCCTCCTCTCTTTTCATTTACTGTAACCAGCATCCTCACCCACTGAGCCTCCTCTCTTTTCATTTACTTTAACCAGCATCCTCACCCGCTGAGCCTCCTCTCTTTTCATTCACTTTAACCAGCATCCTCACCCGCTGAGCCTCCTCTCTTTTCATTTACTTTAACCAGCATCCTCACCCGCTGAGCCTCCTCTCTTTTCATTTACTTTAACCAGCATCCTCACCCACTGAGTCCCGACCCACACCGGATGTCTACTCTGCAGAAGACACATTTCAGTTGAAGGCATTCAGTTGTACAACTGACTAGGTATCGCCCCTTTCCCTTTCCTTTCCTTACTCTACTCTGCTGTGCTCTGCTGCAATGTACTGCACTGTACTCTACAGTGCTCTGCTGTGCTTTGCTGTGATGTCCAAACGTGTAAAACATGAGGAGAATGACATTCATATCCATAATTATGGATTTCTGTGTTGTACAGATCAGAGACACATGATGTAATTCCAATAGCGTAATTCCATTACTGGGTGTAAATCCACTTCACTTACTCTAGTTCAATAACCAAGAGAAGTTTTCTAACCCAGAGTCATGTCACAGCTGACACCTCATTCTTTCTGCAGACATCTTTCAATCTTCATTTGGAAAACGTGGATGTATAAGAACCCGAGGAAGATTTTATTGTAATTCTGCAATGTTCTTACACTAAATTAGTTTTTGTACATTTTTAAGTGGATATTGTACAAGTAATCCTTGTGCATGACGTTGTATGGTTTGTTAAACTTTGAAATCAATGGTTTTTGTTTGGCATACATTTTAAAGTGAAAAAACTGAGTCAAAGCGTAATTCGCATTACCAAGAGACGCCCCGCCCCCCACATGCACACACACACACACAACATACACACACAGCACACGCATCACATATATACACACACATATAACACAA
>NW_019942775.1:75638-92660 GCF_002910315.2 Salvelinus sp. IW2-2015 | reverse complement strand
ACACACACACACACACACACATATATACACACTTATACACACACACACATATACACACACACACACACACAGACCCCTCTGCTGAGAGTGGAGATATGAGCTCTAATTGAAGGAGACAGGTATCTCTTCCTATAGTCCTGGGTACTAAACACTGAAACGCTTACTCACTATAAAATATGAATCAGCTTCATATACAACTCTCAGTATCAAATATTGCTTCACGCTGCAACTCTCATTCTATGACAGTGCTTCCTGATTCAGAGGGGTTGGGTTAAATGCAGAAGACACATTTCAGTTGAAGGCATTCAGTTGTACAACTGACTAGGTAACCCCCTTTCCCTTTCCCTTTCAGTAAGCTGTTAAATGTTACCTAAATGGTTTGGTATGTTTACCTATTGACATGCAGATGTAGGATCTTCATTTGATCACTCTTTTGTTTCTGAGAATTTGCCTGCAGATTAGCTTTGTGATTTAGATAAATTAACTGAAAACCCACAGTATATTAACAGTATTGCACTCTTCATGTAGCATACTTTTAGCTGGCTAATAGCCTAACCACGATCAAGTAACATTATGGTCTAAACATTCAAATCCAGTTGCTGCAAAGATTGTTTTGCTGTGACATAAGTCAAATTAAGATCCTACACCTGTACTGTATGTTATGTTAGCCTGGTATTCCCATGCCCTAAGGCTAGCATAAATGTATATTTCTGTAGCTCTGTGCTGCAGGGAGTGAAGAGCAATCCTGTGTAGCACATTTACAGTACAACTGAGTGGGCGTATTATAATTGCTGCTTGCATGAATTAAAAGCATAAATCTGCATACTCTCAACACACAATGGCCTTCTGTATTCTATGTTCACCCACAATGGAATGGCCTTCTGTATTCTATGTTCACCCACAATGGAATGAAAATGATAAATGATATTTTTTGTTTTTGTGTGACTTAAAATGTGGTTTAAAATGTGGTTTAAAAGTTCAGAGTTTTACCCTGTCCTACTGAATGTGAAGATTTGTTGACAACACTACAAACTCCACCTATAGGCAATCAACTGTAGCCCCAACACCACAACCTCCACCTATAGGCAATCAACTGTAGCCCCAACACTACAAACTCCACCTATAGGCAATTAATTGTAGCCCAACACTACAAACTCCACCTATAGGCAATCACGTAGCCCCAAACACACAAACCTCACCTATAGGCAATTAATCTGCAAACACTACAAGTCCCTATTTTGCTAATTACCACATACAAACTCCACTATAGGCAATTAATTGTACGCCCCAAACTACAAACTCCACCTATAGGCAATTAATTGAGCCCCAACAACAAACTCCACCTAGTAGGCAATTAATTGTAGCCCCACACTACAAACTCCACCTATAGGCAATTAATTGTAGCCCAACACTACAGAACTCACCTATAGGCAATTAATTGTAGCCCCAACAACTACAAACTCCACCTATAGGCAATTAATTGTAGCCCCAACACTACAAACTCACCTATAGGCAATTAACTGTGTAGCCCCAACACTACAAACTCCACCTATAGGCAATTATTGTAGCCCCACACACTACAAACTCCACCTATAGGCAATAATTGTCGCCCCAACACACAAACTCCACCTATAGGCAATTAATTGTAGCCCCAACACTACAAACTCCACTATAGAATTAAATTGTAGCCCCAACACTACAAACTCCACCTATAGGCAATAATTGTCACCCAAACACACAAACTACCTATTAGGCAATTAATTGTGGCCCCAACACACAAACTCCACCTATAGGCAATAAGTAGCCCCAACACTACAAACTCCACCTATAGGCAATTAATTGTAGCCCAACACTACAAACTCCACCTATAGGCAATTAAGTGTCCCCCAACACCACAAACTCCACCTATAGGCAATAACTGTAGCCCCAACACTACCAAACTCCAACCTATAGGCAATTATTGTCGCCCCAACACACAAACTCCACCTAAGGCAATTAATTGTAGCCCCAACACTACAAACTCCACCTATAGGCAATTAATTGTTAGCCCCAACTACAAACTCCACCTATAGGCAATTAATTGTCGCCCAACACCACAAACTCCACCTATAGGCAATTAATTGTAGCCCCAACACTACAAACTCCACCTATAGGCAATTAATTGTCGGCCCCAACACTACAAACTCCACCTATAGGCAATTAATTGTAGCCCCAACACTACAAAACTCCACACTATAGCAATTAATTGTAGCCCCAACACTACAAACTCCACCTATAGGCAATTAATTGTAGCCCCAACACTACAAACTCACCTAAGGCAATTAATGTTAGCCCCACACTAAAACTCCACCTATAGCAATTAATTGTAGCCCCAACACCACAACCTCCACCTATAGGCAATTAATTGAGCCCCAACACCACAACCTCCACCAAAAGGCAATCAACTGTAGCCCCAACACTACAAACTCCCATATAGGCAATTTAATTGTCGCCACCACAACCCACAACCTCCAACCAAAAGGCAATCAACTTAGCCCAACACCACAACCTCCACCTATAGGCAATCAACTGTAGCCCCCAACACCCACACCTCCACCCAAAGGCAATCAACTGTATTGCCCCAACACCACAACCTCCACCAAAAGGCAATCAACTGTAGCCCCAACACCACAACCTCCACCTATAGGCAATCAACTGTAGCCCCAACACCACAACCTCCACCTATAGGCATTCAACTGTAGCCCCAACACCACAACCTCCACCGACAAGTCAAAAGTAGTGCACTACATATGGAATAGGGTACCATGTGGGACGCAGACAAAGTCTGTTTTCTTAACCCTTTTAGCCTTGACCAATCCCAGCGATTAATCACAGAGAGAGAGAGAGAGAGTATTTCTTTCCTCCATTAGGAGGCTGTACGCATCACTGAACTCACCCATGAGCAATGTTCTCTCTAAGCTGCACACAGCTCCCCCGGGACTACCTTGCAGAATAAATTTCAGCCCGCGCAGAGAAGCACAAGATTGAATGTCACTCAACTTTCTAGACTTTTCCCCTTTAACACTATCAACGTTTTTTCAAAAGTCTCATGGAATGTAGGCCTACATTGAACACCACACAATGGTTGCTACTGTAGGCTGAATGATACAACAGCTAGTTCCATGTTAAAATGTTATGGGATGCATTTTCTCCATAGTTTTTTATTGTAGGCTACTCTGCAAGGCCTACATTATGATCAAATAGCCACAGTAGCCTATTTGGCCACCGCTAAAACTGTAACCTAAAGTGGGTACAGCCTCAGTGTTCACAGTAAACGCACGTCAGAAGTAGCACAGAATTTTCACAATGTTCATGTTTCCATAAGCAGACCTGAAATTTGCTCAGTGCCGAAAAAAATTAGAGGGAACATTGCCCATGACATGAAATCTCCCAGGATAATGCTTGGAGAGTGCTAGCGGTAACCTGCATGCTAATACAAAGCATGTAACCACATGGTTTTCTATTAAAGGTAATAGAAAATCAGGTTTGAAAATGTTTTAAGGGTTAGCAGCACATGCAACATTTTTATAGCTGGTCCGAACTCAAAAAGAAGGCACATGCTAATACAAATCGACATACAATATGTGACAACTAGGACTAGGTATACAGATTTCTAACAAAAGTCAGAAATCCATGTACAATATGTGAATGACCAGGGCTAGTAGTATATTCTAATAGAAACCCCTAAAAAAGAGGTGAGGAGCTAGCAATAAGCTACAATCTACCTGTCCTCAGCTATATATCTCTTTTTGCCCTCAGAGAGTGGAGTGTATGAAGAACCTGTACTCAGCACTTTGTACAGATGGCTGATAACAAACTAAGTGGAAAACAGATAACTTAGGCAACGGGGCACAACGAGATAAACATCTAGGATCCTAATCAGATGATTGCCTCCTCACCGTTAGCTTGTTGCAGTGTGCTGTTGTTCCATTATCGGTAGCATTAGCCTATTTGCATTCAGTGGTGTTGTTCTATTACTGGTCAAATCTGGCAGTACTGCTCTAGCAGTTCCAGGCTCTGCTGTAGGCCATGTGCTGTGGGTGACAGCAGGCATAGGTCATCTGCGAAGAGTAGGCATTTAACTTCTGAATTGTGGAGACTAATACCAGGGGCTGAGGATTTTTCTAGAATAGTGGCCAATTCGTTGATGTAAATATTGAAAGTGCAGGGCTCAGATTGCAACCCTGGCGAAGGCCCCGCCCCTGGTTCTGTTTTTTTCTTGCCAATTTTGATGCTGCACCTATTGCCAGTATACATTGATTTAATTATGTCAAATGTTTTACCCCCCACACCACTTTCAATGACTTTGTAGAACAGTCCTGTATGCCAAATAGAATCAAATGATTTTTGGAAGTCGATAAAGCAAGCGTACATTTTGGCTTTATTTTGGTGGACATGTTTATCTATCAGGGTGTGTAGGGTGTAAATATGATCGGTCGAGCAATGTTTTGGTATAAATCTAATTTGGCTTTTACTCAAGACATTGTGCTTATTAATTAAGGAAGTTTAGAACTCTTACATTTTTAATACTACAGAAACCTTCCCCAGGTTACTGTTCACGCAAATGCCTCTGTAATTGTTATGGTCAAATATGTCTCCGTTCTTAAAGATTTGAGTTATGAGTCCTTGATTCCAGATGTCAGGGAAATAACCTACACGCATGATCAAATTAAACAGTTTTAATATACCCAATTGAAATTTTTCACTAGTGAGTTTGAGCATCTCATTTAGGATGCCCCCCTCAGAATCTCAATATTAGAGATCCTAGAGTTCCTCATTAGAGATCCTCATTAGAGCTCCTCATTTATTAGAGATCCTCATTAGAGATCCTCATTTAGGATATATCTCTCTCTCTCTCTACACTCTCTCCCTCTCTCTCTTTACTATCTCTCTCTCTCCTTACTCTCTCTCTCCCTCTCATTAAGATCTCTCTTTCTCTCTCTCTCTTTACTCTCTCACTCTTCTCTCTCTCTCTTTACTCTCTCTCGTTACTCTCTCTCTCTCTCTTTACTCTCTCTTTACTCTCTCTCTTTTTACTCTTTCTCTCTTTACTCTCTCTCTCTACATGCTCTCTCTCTCTTTACTCTCTATTTACACTCTCTCTCTCTCATTACTCTCTCTCTTTACTCTCTGTCTCTCTCTCTCTCTTTACTCTCTCTCTCTCTTTCTCTCTCTCTCTTTCTCTTTACTCTCTCTCTTTACTATCTCTCTCTTTCTCTCCCTTTCTTTACTCTCTCTTTACTAAATTTTCAATTTCAATTGAAGGGGCTTTATTGGCAAAAGAAACATATATTACCATTGCCAAAGCAAGTGAAATAGATTTTAAAAAATTGTGTGTATTGATGTGCAAATAGTTAAAGTACAAAAGGGAAAATACAGTTGAAGTCGGAAGAATACATACACCTTAGCCAAATACATTTAAACTCAGTTTTCACAATTTCTGAAATGTAATCCTAATAAAAATTCCCTGTCTTAGGTCAGTTAGGATCGCCACTTTATTTTATTATTATTATGAATTTTTTATTTTTTTATTTTACCCCCTTTTCTCCCCAATTTTTGTGGTATCCAATTGCTAGTAATTACTGTCTTGTCTCATCTCTACAACTCCCGTACGGGCTCGGGAGAGACGAAGGTCGAAAGCCATGCGTCCTCCGAAACACAACCCAACCAAGCCGCACTGCTTCTTAACACAGCGCGCCTCCAACCCGGAAGCCAGCCGCACCAATGTGTCGGAGGAAACACCGTGCACCCGGCTCCCTTGGTTAGCGCGCACTGCGCCCGGCCCGCCACAGGAGTCACTGGTGCGCGATGAGACAAGGATATCCCTACCGGCCAAACCCTCCCTAACCCGGACGACGCTAGGCCAATTGTGCGTCGCCCCACAGACCTCCCGGTCGCGGCCGGCTGCGACAGAGCCTGGGCGCGAACCCAGAGTCTCTGGTGGCACAGCTAGCACTGCGATGCAGTGCCTTAGACCACTGCGCCACCCGGGAGGCCTGCCACTTTATTTTAAGAATGTGAAATGAAATGTGAAATGTCAGAATAATAATTCATCACATTCCCAGTGGGTCAGAAGTTTACATACACTCAATTAGTATTTGGTAGCATTGCCTTTAAATTGTTGAACTTGAGTCAAACTTTTCGGGTAGCCTTCCACAAGCTTCCCACAGTAAGTTGGGTGAATTTTGGCCCATTCCTCCTGATAGAGCTGGTGTAACTGAGTCAGGATTGTAGGCCTCCTTGATCGCACATGCTTTTTCAGTTCTGCCCACAAATTTTCTATAGGATTGATGTCAGGGCTTTGTGATGGCCACTCCAATACCTTGACTTTGTTGTCCTTAATAACTTCTTATGGCTGAAGGGGCAGTATTGAGTAGCTTGGATGAAAGGTGCCCATTTCAAACGGCCTGCTCCTCAGTCATAGTTCCTAATATTTGCATATTATTATTAGTATTGGATAGGAAACACTCTAAAGTTTCTAAAACTGTTTGAATTATGTCTGTGAGATTAACAGAACTCATATTGGCAGGCAAAATCCTGAGTTGAAATCAAAACAGGAAGTCAGAAATCTGAGCTTGTCTGTATTCACCAGAGTCCCTTAAGAAATCCAATTGAGTTATGAATGATGTTGCACTGCCTAGGGGTTCCACTAGATGTCAACCATCAATAGAAATTCCAATGAGACTTCTATGATGTTGTGGGAGAGAATGAGAGCAGAGTCAGTCAGGTGTCCATCAAGCAGCCATGTCCTGATCATGCCTTTTCTTCATGCAAGACACTGACGTTCCATTGCTCACGCAGACAAGAACGAATACTCCGGTTGGAACTTTATTGAAGCTATATGTTAAAAACATCCTAATGATTGATTCAGTACTTAGTTTGAAATGTTTCTTCGACCGGTAATATCACATTTTGGAGTTTTTGTCCGATATAACGCTGACCAGAATTAGCGTTTGGATATGTAAACCAGACACGCTAACAAAAGAAGGTATTTGGAAATAAATAACGGATTTTTTCGAACAAAACAAACATTTATTGTGGACCTGAGATTCCTGGTGTGCTTTCTGATCTAGATCATCAAAGGTAATGGAATATTTATCATGTATTTTATTGTTTGAAGTGACGCCATCTTTGCAGCTGTGGTATGCTACTTTTGAGCGCTGTCTCAGATTATAGCGTGCAATTATTTTTCCGTAAAGTTTTTTTGAAATCTGACACAGCGGTTGCATTAAGGAGAGGTATATCTATAATTCAATGTGTATAACTTGTATTATCATCTATATTTATGATGAGTATTCATGTTGAAACGATGGGCTATGCAAAGTCACTTGATGTTTTTGCATTTAGTGAATCTTGTAGCCTCAATGTAAACTCAGATTTTTTTATATAAATATCAATTTAATCAAACAAAACATGCATGTATTGTGTAACATGAAGTCCTATGAGTGTCATCTGATGAAAATAATCGAAGGTTAGTGATTCATTTTATCTCTATTCTGGTTTTTGTGAAGCTATCTTTAGCTGGGAAAAATGGCTGTGATTATTTTTGGTTTTGTGGTGACCTAACATAATCGTTTGTAGTGCTTTCGCTGAAAAGCCTATTTAAAATCGGACACTTTGGTGGGATTAACAACAAGATTACCTTTAAAATGATATAAGACACATGAATGTCTGAGGAATTTTAATTATGAGATTTCTGGTTTTTGAATTTGGCGCCCTGCACTTGGACTGGCTGTTGTCATATCGGTCCCGTTACCGGGACTGCAGCCATAAGCCATTTTGCCACAACTTTGGAAGTATGCTTGGGGTCATTGTCCATTTGGAAGACCCATTTGCGACCAACCTTTAACTTCCTGACTGATGTCTTGAGATGTTGCTTCAATATATCCACATAATTTTCCTTCCTCATGTATTTTGTGAAGTGCACCAGTCCCTCCTGCAGCAAAGCACCCCCACAACATGATGCTGCCACCCCCGTGCTTCACAGTTGGGATGGTGTTCTTTGGCTTGCAAGCCTCCCCCTTTTTCCTCCAAACATAAATGGTCATTATGGCCAAACAGTTCTATTTTTGTTTAATGAGACCAGAGGACATTTCTCCAAAAAGTACGATCTTTGTCCCCATGTGCAGTTGCAAAACGTAGTCTGGCTTTTTTATGGCGGTTTTGGAGCAGTGGCTTCTTCGTTGCTGAGTGTCCTTTCAGGTTATGTCGATATAGGACTAATTTTACTGTGGATATAGATACTTTTGTACCGGTTTCCTCCAGCATCTTCACAATGTCCTTTGCTGTTGTTCTGGGATTGATTTACACTTTTTGCACCAAAGTACGTTCATCTCTAGGAGACAGAACGCGGCTCCTTCCTGAGCCATATGATGGCTGCGTGATCACATGGTGTTTATACTTGCGTACTATTGTTTATACAGATTAACGTGGTTCCTTCAGGCGTTTTGAAATGTTGTTTCTGAGGTCTTGGCTGATTTCTTTTGATTTTCCCATGATGTCAAGCAAAGAGACACTGAGTTTGAAGGTAGGCCTTGAAATACATCCACAGGTACATCTCCAATTGACTCAAATGATGTCAATTAGACATTCAGAAGCTTCTAAAGCCATGACATAATTTTCTTGAATTTTCCAAGCTGTTTAAAGGCACAGTCAACTTAGTGTATGTAATGTATGATACAGTGAATTATAAGTGAAATAATCTGTCTGTAAAAATTGTTGGAGAAATTACTTGTGTCATGCACAAAGTAGATGTCCTAACCGACTTGCCAAAACTATAGTTTGTTATTAACAAGACATTTGTGTGGTCTCTCCTGGTGTCCATACTAAGTGGCTACAGAGTACTTTATGCTGAAAAACTGCTGACACATGAGGACAACAATAGAAGATAATGTCAATAGAAGATACTGTATGTGACACAGACACCTATCAGAGTGTACCTGAAACATTTAAATATAGAGGGCTATGTGTCTGGTTATTGCAAGGCTAACCCCCAAGGAAATCATGACTTGGCAGCAACAGATAGCAATAGATAGTCCAGTGAAAAGGGCTGTGTTTATGTGGTGTAAATCTGAAAATTAGCACCTGACATCTTATGGGTTTTTTAATTAATGCATGTGAGACAGGTTCCATGTACAACAAGACAGGCAAAGATTGAGAAAAATAACACAGAACAGTTTAATTACCTCTGGTTATGGACACTTTTGACAGCAATAAAGCTTCCATGGCCTGTTCCTCGGACAGTGAACATCTGGCAATATCTACATGTTAAACCCCTTGGTCAGCTTGCTCTCTGAAAGTAAAGAAAACAGCTTCTTTTTTATCGATATGAAAACAATAACTGAGATATGACCGTTCAATCTAAAGCAGCAGATAGCATTTTTAGGATACGTCAATACAGCCCAGTGCTGCTTACCTGAGATGCCATCTTTGTAGGTGTCTGCTTTTACTTCCTTTGTGTCGGAAAAAAGTTGCTTTCAGAACAATTATTTTTGATTGAAAATAAAAAAGGTTTTGCTCTCGACAAAAAGACACAAATGTACCTCCATAGCACATAACAATTTGCCTGAGAATAACCACACCTTAATACAAATGTGCTACTGTATGCAGAATTCTTGACGCACAACCGAAGATGCTGCCATATCCTGCCTGCACGCACACAAGCGAGCCACTGAGAATGATGAATGATGACACGTGGAAGAGGGAAAGGAATGAGATGGGAACAGCAATTTGTTGCAAGTTGGGGAGGAGGGCTAATAGCTGAACAATAGACTATTCAATCTTTACTAAAGAATAGTCTAATATCTGAGCTAGGTGTGAAAAAACTCCTATCACAGACCAGATTTGCCCTAACGACCAAGGGGTAGCTTGCTACTCAATGTAATAAAGTAATGACTTTTCACATAGCATATCAGTACAGCAGTATGTACCGGTATGTTAGCTAGCTACCTAACATTGGTAGTTATACATCAAACTTGCCAGTATATTAACTAACTAACTACCCAACGATTATTGACTTGATTATTCCCGTCGTTCTTAGCTAAATGGTATAGTAGTTGTGCGTTCTCAATGGACATTCGGGTGTTTTCGTAAATTCGCTCTGGCTATCTATAGGCTGGACAAGAGAACGAGTCAAAATTCACCCAAAGCTGAAAAACGGAACGATGGCTAAACTGGAACACTAGCGCGAGCACATAGCAAATTAATGGAATCGAACGTTCGCAGAGTCTGTTTTGACTGGAGTGATGCTTAGAATTCCATAAAAATGTATCTCTTTTTATTGTACTACTACAATCTGTTTGTCGGGCGAAACTGGAAAAAAACGACTTGTGTAGAAAGTAAACATCCGCACCTCGATGGTGGCAACTGTGCTTATGTCTGCGTAATGAAAAAGTAGGGAAAAATACAAACGTGTATATATCTGGTCTAGCAATCGATGACAAAAGAGCTCGCTTCCCAGACTTACATAATTACAAAGAGGAGATTCTCCTGATTAAAATGGTGCCCGTGTTACAGTTTTGCTTCTGTCCCTTCTGCCACTACCTGGGCTCGAACCAGGGACCCTCTGCACACATAGACAACAGCCACCCTTGAAGCATCGTTACCTATCGCTCCACAAAAGCAGCGGCACCTTGCAGAGGAAGGGGAACAACTACTTCAAGGTCTCTGAGCGAGTGACGTCACCGATTGAATGCTATTAACGCGCACCCCGCTAACTAGCTAGCCATTTCACACCTGTTATACTGAGATATTTGGCGAAATAGACAAACATGCCTATATTTCCCCCATAGGAAACAATGGGAAGACCGCAGGGTTCCAATTATTTTTGTTGTTTACATTTTAACTATAAAACAACGTGAGCACGTCTCATTGTCAACAATAGCGAAGCAGGCATTGTGACGTTGAACATTAAGCTGGGAATAGAACGTTCGGAAGGCGAGTTGGTGCCACGGTGCTTAATACAACTAATAGGAGCTGGCAGGGTGAAAAATGCACTAAAATAAGGCCTGTTTTTTTGCAATTACTTCAAAACGACGGCAAGCAGCTGGGAAATATGGTCATATTATGAAACTGAGCTCCACGGTGGATGCATTGAACTGTTGTTCCTGTTTTGACTAAATTAATAGAGTGGGTTAGGTCTGCTCTATACCAAATTAGCATACCCCCTGAGACTCTTCCTTGTTTCACACCTGGTAGTTTGGTGGATGGGACTACCAGCTCTCTGTAACCTAGAGGGCCACCAGTGGGTCCATCTCCTTTATACCATGTTTCTTGTAGGATGACAATGTCTGTATTTAGAATTTCTTTGATGAAGTCTGGGTTCCTGCTCTTTAGGCCAAAGGCAGATGACCTCAGACCTTGTATATTCCAGGATGAGATAGTAATAGTGTTGTTTTTGTGTAGTTTAGGCCCGGACCATCACAGTAGGTGTGAGCAGAGCATGTTGAGCATCTGATACATACCTCTCAGGTCGCAGGATGGGCTTGGGCGGGTGTAATAGTGGGGGTTGGGCCTGTTGCTCTGCTACCGGCCTGGGCATATGTCCTGCTGTCATGTTGAGGTCCTTGCCGCGGGGGGCATGGGGTGGGTAGAAGGGGCATAAGTCCGATATGGGCGGGCCTATATAGGGTGTGGCCATGGTTTGCTTGGGGTGGTTTTAGCTGTTTGGGGTGTCGCTGGTGATGCTGTGGTCTGGGTGTAGGTCCTCTTTGTGTGTGTTCTCTCAGTGCAGGTACTTCAGGAGGGGGTCTTGCAGGTCTGGGACGGTGTCTCGCTGGTCTGTGCGTGGTGTCCGTTGCTCTGTTGCTCCTGTGAGGTGCTGAGGCTAAGGTTGAGAGTGATGTCATTCAGGGTCCTGGCAAAAGTTGGGATTGCTGCCTTGTAGAGGTGGACCTGGTCGTAAAGGCTGTTCAAGTCCAGGGTGGAGTGGTGGGTCAGGTCTCTTGCATTCACCCACTGTATGGTGGCATGGTGAAAGTATTTTCGTGCTAGCAGGGTGGAGATAACCACTTCTGCGTTGCGGAAAGTGGAAGAAGCTTTTTCAATCACTCCCTTGAGTGCTGTTGCCACTCTTTCCTGCTGGGCCCTCAGGTGATTTGTGCCCGTGTGAATTATAATGTGGCTGGGGGAACCTCTCTCTCTCTCTTTACACGCTCTTTACTCTCTCTCTCTGATTCATTCCCATGTCTCATGACTATTCTTCAGTCAAGGTCAAAGGGTCGTGAAAACACAGACGGAAAATAAACTATTTAGGAAAAAGAGGCATATTTCTCTTTTACAGTATGTAAGACACTACCATGACACAGTAGAGTACTGTAGATCTTCAGGGTGCGCGTGTGTGCGTGCATATGCGTGCACGTGTGTGTGTGTGTGTTTGTAGCCTTAAACCTTTGACCGCACACACCACTTAGAACCCGGACCTTTACCTCTCCTATAACTCTTCTATATCATGGAAAAACATTTTTTAGTTTTTATTATCTTTTTCTTCACAAGTTCCTGGTGAAATAGAGATAGAAAACAGTCAGAACAAGGCTGCAGGACACAGAGTGGTCAGTGAAACTGCTGCCAGAGAAAATATTATGCTTTAATTACATATTCCATACTTTCTTTACCATCGCATCAATTATCCCATTCAGGAGAGCACTTCAGGATATTTTTCTTTCAACAAAATGATGTTTACCTTAGCGTACACACAATGAAAGTATAATAAACTCTGCACTTTTCACTCGCTGTACTGCACACCATATTCAGTCAACGAAAACAAAAAATTGTATCGATGCATCGCAGTAGGTTGGGTGTCAAAAACAGTGGCAATTCTCACTGTTCAAACTATATTTGTAATGTACTTATAATACGCACCTCTGTGTGTTTTCTGCTGCAACACAAAACACATTTGAAGTCATTTTCCTAATCCTACAGTAGGCCCTCTTATCCCACCCTCTCTCTCCGAGACACTTTGAATTCAAATGTGGGCTTTGAATTAGATTGCGTGTAGAACAGCCCTGTAGCTTGAGCAAGCTACAGTAGCTGTGTGTGTGTGTGTGTGTGTGTGTGTGTGTGTGTGTGTGTGTGTGTGTGTGTGTGTGTGTGTGTGTGTGTGTGTGTGTGTGTGTGTATCCACAAATGTGTGTGTTACACCAATGTGTGTGTATACAATACACAAATGTGTGTGTATACACAAATGTGTGCGTACGAGTGTGTGTGTGGGCGTGGGATGTGTGTCTTAGCGTTTGGAGGACTGAGCGTATTGAGCGTGATTAATTGGGTCTGTCGGCCTGTTATGGTGCGGAGCTGCACGGACAATTTAAAACAGCATAGGTGGGCCCATTATGGGCCTGGGTCCAGGCTGACTCAACACTCAGGTTCACTACTAGAGCAAAGCCTAGGAATAGACTGAGTAGTTAGAGACCAGACTGATAGTAAGAGACAGACTGATAGTAAGAGACAGACTGATAGTAAGAGACAGACTGATAGTAAGAGACAGACTGATAGTAAGAGACAGACTGATAGTAAGGGACAGACTGACAGTAAGGGACAGACTGACAGTAAGGGACAGACTGACAGTAAGAGACAGACTGATAGTAAGGGACAGATTGACAGTAAGGGACAGACTGATAGTAAGAGACAGACTGATAGTAAGGGACAGATTGACAGTAAGGGACAGACTGATAGTAAGAGACAGACTGATAGTAAGGGACAGACTGATAGAAAGGGACAGACTGACAGTAAGTGACGAATATGGAAGAAGGACGTGTGAAGAACGTGTAAAAACCATACAATTAAAATTAACAACAACTTCTGTTTGAGAACCCCAACAGCTTTTTGGTCATGTTGAAGAGCATTTGGTGTAAATGGTTTCTGTTGCAAAACATTTTACAACAGACAAAACGTTGTTCAACAGAACCGGCGTAATGAATACACTCCAGGAGTGCGTTTAGTTCGATTGAAACGTTTTTGTACGTTCTTGAACAGACTTTGTGGTATGTTTGCTCCGTTTGGTGGGTGTGGTGGGCTGTGGCTTGAAACAGTGAGTGATGTTTTAAAGGGCAGCAGTGCATTTTGAACCCACAACCCAACCCCTCCCTGTTTTTCAATTGGTTGTTCAGTACAGCACCGTTTTCCATTTAAACACAGCCTACTGTATACACTTCTCAAGGAACCATGGAACCTTGCTGATTACAAGGCAAGGCATTTGTTTCTGTTGACTGTTGGTCTTATTCAGTGGTGTAAAGTACTTAAGTAAAAATGCTTGAAATTACTACTTAAGTAGTTTTTTGGGGTATCTTTACTATTTATATTTTGACAACTTTTACTTTACTACATTCCTAAAGAAAATTATGTACTTTTTACTCCATACATTTTCCCTGACACTCAAAATTACTCGTTACATTTTGAATGCTTAGCAGGACAGAAAATGGTCTAATTCACACACTGATCAAGAGAACATCCCTGGTCATCCCTATTGCCTCTGATCTGGCGGACTCACTAAACACATGCTTCATTTGTAAATGTTGGAGTGTGCCCCTGGCTATCCCCCCAAAAATAATAATAATGGTGCCTTCTGGTTTGCTTAATATAAGGAATTTGAAATCATTTATACTTTTACTTTTGATACGGAAGTATAGTTTAGCAATAACATTTACTTTTTATACTTAAGTATATTTAAAACCAAATATTTTTTGACTTTTACTCAAGTAGAACAATACTGGGTGACTTTCACTTTTACTTGAGTAATTTTCTATTAGGGTATCTTCACATTTACTCAAGTATGACAATTGGGTACTTTTTCCACCACTGGTATTATTAATCATGAATTAATTGACTACTAACGTAAGAGTATTTGAGTGACAAATAACAGATAAGTAACTTTCTCATACCTTGTTATTAGATTTTTCCTCATGTTTATTTATACTTGCCAGTAACCTTATGATAACGGTTTGCCAGGTTGTATTTGTCTCGTCTGGATCTGTTTGTCAAGTTCTATTACCTTTCAATGTGACATCCAGAGTTATGCGCCTTTGATTCTCATGAACCTTTTGGGTTTGCTCTGCAAACGTTGTGGGCGTCTTCGGTGGGCAGCAGGCCGCCACAAGTATCACTTCTCCTTCACTTAACCTATATAGAGAGGAAATTGCTTTTAACCCCCCGGTTACTGTGTCTCCTCCAGGGCCTTGCTTCAGACATGCAGTCAACCTCCCTCTCACTGAGGCTGTGTCTGAAATGCCACCCTATTCCCTACATAGTGCACTACTTTTGACCAGAGCTCTATGGGCCCTAGTCAAATATAGTGCACTATAAAGGGTATAGAGGGCCATTCGGGCTGCAGCATGACTCTCTGATTCTGAAGTACTACATGCAGACAGAATTGGCTGAGCCAACCCCATTCTTCTGACCTGTCTAAACCTTGTATTATGTGAGGTAGAAAGAGATTAGCGTGAAAGGATGACAAATGCAATTGCAAACCGAATCAAAACAAGTGTGTGTGTGTCCTTGTCTGTGTGCATGTCCTTGCCTCAGACAGAGCAAGAGAGAGACATTGAGAGATCTATAATAGAAAGAAAAGAGAAAACCCAAAAGGGAAGAGAGGGAGGAAAGCTAGCCGCTCTGAATGGAAATCATCAGTGTCATCAATGGAAAAGGAACAGATGTTTGTCGTTTTCTAAATGTTCCTCTGGAGAATCAAAGGGGACGAGCTCTCACTAACCTTTCATTAGATCCAATTGGACAAACCCATTTTCTTAATATGACTTTCCGAGCTACTATTGGGTAATGGGTGCTGTCAGTCTCCACGGTCCCTCCTCTTACACCTGTGTCCCAAATGGCACCCTATTTCCACTACTTTTGTCCAGAGCACTATGGGCTATGGTCAAAAGTAGTGCACTATATTGGGAATAGGCTGCCATTTGGGACACATCTGTGTGGTTTACTTCTCCTCGCCGTCTGGCTTCCTAATAAAGCCATGAGATAGTGAGTGAAGACTGCTCTGGAGAAACAGGGACTCGCGTGTCTGTTGACATTCTTACTGCAGCAGTGGGAACAGGAAATGAGAATACACAACCCAGTGAGCAAAATTGGTTGGTAGACGTCTTTTCAACCAAAAATACTTATTTTTAATGTTTTGTTTTGGAAGAAAACACAGTGGTAATTTTGTAAAGATGCTATAACACTTTTATCCGTGTCACAAACATTTTGCCATTCAGACGATAACAGAGTAAGAAGAGACAACCTGCTGTCATCATCTATAAACCTGAATGTAGTGTCCATTGTAAATGCCCAACGACTTGTAAACAAATGTGTTATAAAACCTTTATGTAAGCCCATTACACTGAAATGTAATCAAGAAATGTAGTGGTAAACATCTATTGTTAATCCTCCAGTGGGTGTTTCCACAAGACAGCGAATGGGGTGACCTCTGTCTTCACTGTCTGTCTACACAGAAGGATCTATTGGACTCATTCATGCTTCTTTTTCCCAAAACACCTCTGTGATCACTACAGCTTGCCCAGCATTAGCCTGATCCATGGGGTCAACACTAGTGAGACATGTACATACTACCTCAATCAGCCTGACTAACCGGTGTCTCTATGTAGCCTCGTAACTTTTATAGCCTCGCTACTGTTTTTCACTGTCTTTTTACTGTTGTTTTTATTTCTTTACTTACCTATTGTTCACCTAATACCTTTTTTACACTATTGGTTAGAGCCTGTAAGTAAGCATTTCACTGTAAGGTTGTATTCGGCGCACGTGAAAATAAACTTTGATTTGATTTGGCATATCACAGTCCGTAATGAAGGAGGCTCTGACTGTGGTCTGCAACGCTTAATGTCTTGGTATTAAACTGAGCCAAAGGTAGATAGACACATAGTGTTGGACAGATCTAAGAAGGACACAGTAGGATATAAGCTTTAAAGGTGTGTGTGTGCATGCACGCATGCACGCACTCACACACACATAGACACACACACACGCACACACACACACACA